>NW_017306340.1:1525099-1532648 GCF_000935625.1 Nanorana parkeri
ACAATTTATTTAATATATTTCTATAGATGTGTTCAGTTTAATATCCTGCTTTAGCCAAATCCTTTATTTTTTGAATGCAGTGGGGACATTTTACATTTTAAAACTTATTTTACCCCTGCTGTTTATAATAAGGTTACATATCTAAAAAAAACTAAAGCATTTGGGAAGCATCACAGTGCTTATATAATCATGTATTTACCTTTCCATTCATTTCCATCAAAGGAGAGGAAAAAAAAAATTGTCACAAATGACCATGCAAATAAAAGCAAAAAGTCCACAAAAGCCATGTGTTAGGTGGTAATGGGACACCTGCACAAATTATATTTCTGAAGTACAATTTTACATGCTACAGATCAAAGTAGTGCAATTGGAATGCTAAACAGATGCCCCATTCAAAGCTGTTAATGTGACACTCTTACAGCCACTAAAAAGTTGAAGGGTTAAATATTCCTGCAGAAAACACTGGTATTCAGATCACATAATCAAATCAAAAATCGGTGAATGTCTAGCCAATGCAGAGTCTGGTCTCAAAGGGAAGAGTGGCTTGAAGAAAGAGAGCCAGCATGCATACTAATCTCGATACTTGGATTTAACAGCTTTAGCTTACTCATCTCGCTGGAATTTACTGAATATTGTTACCCTCCATATTAATTACTGCCGGATAAAAAGATCACAGAAAATTATCCAAAGGCGCTGCTGCCATAAGCTAAATGGCATTCATTAGCAATTCTACCCAATTCAGCAATTTGCTAACAAAGTGCTACATACAAAATGGCTTCACCTGATATTATCTTCTGGCTCGGGCTCACTGTCACTGTCATTTGCTTTCCTTTTTGTTCCCGATTGGGTTTCTTTGTCATTGGAGTTCTAAAGAAGAGGAAGATTCAGTGATATCAAAACATGCAGTCAAGAAAAAAATAAATCCATGCAGAGGTGAACAAAGACTAAAACATGTTTTGTAGATTGCCACAAAGGGGGGCGAGTAACCTTTGCTGAAGTGTCAGTACAGCTCTCTAGGAAACCAATATGCTAAAAGATTACTTTGCATTCTGGTAAATAGGTAAGGGGTGTTTAAAAGACAACTATCAAGAGAAATAATGACACTGCAAGGTCTCACAGGACAGAAGGCCATAAGACTCAAGTATATTCCATTAAATATTGTAACAAATTCATGACATTTATGCAGAGATGAGGTAGGCTGTGTCAGCGTTTTAAAGGGTCAGCTTTCTTACAAACCCTTCCACTTGGACCTTGTCATCCCATGTTTTTATTAGCAAAGTTTTATGTTTGGGGTCACTGTAATTAATTTAGTGTCCACAACACAATCATTTTCACACAACTTAGTTTCTTGGTGCACAAACTGCGATCCTTATGGTGCAGCCCTCAGGCCCACGGTATTCGTCTAGTAGTTAAATTATTTGGTTGTGCTCCGACTTATGTGCGCTCACAATCCATTTTCCTTTCTCCCTATGATCATTTATAAGGGATCTTGCTAAGAAAATATAAAAGTAACAAACATAATATTGAAAAGCGAGCTGCAAGATGCACACATTATTTATAAAGGAGCTGTAGCAACAGGGATCTCCATCAGCCACATATAATGGGTCTCCAGTCTGACTCCTGAAGCATATCCCTCAGTCTCCAACAACTCCCATAGCCCATTTGTAGCCTCTAACCATCTTTAGCAGCATTCTAATAGATTCTGACCATCTGCTGCTGTATGTCTGTAGTCCCTGATAACTTAGTTTCAGTACCAACATGCCAAGATGGACTGCATCAGGATATTTTTCCTCACTTGAGACAACTCCGCGCCCTCTCCCTCTCTGATTGATGGGTACAAATATGCATGTTTGACGGATGTGAACATTTACACAGGTTTGTATGACTGTGCAAACTAATGCTTGAAGACTGAACTGCGCTTGCATGGCCAGCTGCCATTTATTGTCTGTAGGCGGCTTAATAGAGAAATTGCACAAACGCATTTATTACTGTTTAGCAACTCAATAAAGAAGTTCAAGTCAGTCTTCACACCTTTGCATTGTGATGAGGGTTGATATGCATGTGTAGATGTTTAAGAAGTGCTCCTACTAATTTTTAATAGGCCCCAAAGCACCTTCCAAGCAATAAACAAACCTAACCCAAAACACATACAGGTAAAAACTCATGAATGGTCAGGTAATTGATCCAATGCATGGAAACTCGTTGAGGCGCAAAGGAAATGAACAGGTACAGTTATAGCACAACCTGCATGCATAGGTATGAGTCCACACTCCATTAACCTTAAAAGGTAAGCAGTTTATCAAGGTGCTAACTGGTTGTTACTTTCAAATTAAGAGAGTGCGGGAGCTGGCGACAGGATGCAAGAGTAAGCAAAAAGTTTAAAAAGAACCCAAGGCCAGCTTAACCACTTGAAGTCCGGGGTGTTAAACCCCCTTCCCATCCAGGCCATTTTTCAGTATTCAGCGCTGCGGTACTTTGACTGACATTTATTCCGTCATGCAGCGCTGTACTGAAATTAATTTTATACAATTTTTTGGGGACAGATAGAGCTTTCTTTTGATGGTATTTAATCGCTACTGGGGGTTTTATTTTTTAATATATTAAGGAAAAATGATTGAAAATTAAAAAAAAAAAACCGTTTCCCCTATATTAAAATGATAAAACATCATCCAATTTTTTGGTAAAATATAAGAGACGGGGTCACGTCGGGTAAATGGACACCGAACATGTCACGTCTTAAAATTGCGCGCGCTCATCAGTTTAGTGTTATCAGTGATTGATGGCCCTAAAACGATTGCTCTCCCTCCGGCGTTCGCAACGATATGTAACGTGTAGCGCAATTGTCGATTTCCCGCGCTGGTGCATATTTACGTTTATATGTGCGTAAATGTGAGGGTGGGGGACTTAGAAATGTTTGGGGGGGTTTTTTCCCACTTTATTTTATCTCACATTTAGTTTACTAATTTGTATTGAGATTGTAGTTTTATTTATTTATTTGTTACACTTGTTATTGATATTACATAGGGGGATAACAATCCCCCTATATAATAGCAAAGGCACACTGACAGGTCCTCTTTATGGAGACATTAGAAGTGTCTGATGCTACAGAGGTCAGTGAGGGCTTGTGTTACAGATAAATTACTGCCCAAGAATAGGTGAATATATAAATGTCCATAGCCTGGGCTCCACTTAAAAGAATTGCCATACAGTACTGAGAAGGCAGCACAATGAAGATTGCAGTAGAGCGGCATTTCAGGTATGTACATTCAAATTATGAATACACTAGGGAAGGGTAGAAGAAATGCACATGCATTTCCAAAGGACAAGTCAGATCGGTTATAAAACTATGTCACTTTGTGCACACAGAAGATGGATAAATAGCATACCATATTTTGCCTGCGCATCTCATATGCTGCCTGCCTTGGGTTACTTAAGGATTGAGGGACAGATGAGGAGCCCCGACCTAGGGCATGAGGAGCAAACTGGCCAGTTGGAATAAAAGTCGGGTTCTTCTCCGCCTAGAACAGAAGTGCCAAATTATAAAGAATATATTTCATATTAATTCATAAACAAGTAAAACAGTTCCAGCAATATTCCATTTGTGTCCTCATGAAAAACTGACCTTCATCCTCTTCCTTTTCTCTTTTTGTCGCCTCTTAAAGCCCTCCTAAAACATATGCAAAAACAAAATTGAAAGGTTGAACATGAACTGTAAATAAAACCTTTCGATCGATTGATACAAAAGGGACTGATGTGTTGGGAGAAGTAGAGCCCTGTCAGTCACATGACCTATGCAAGTCAATCACCAAGCTCTCCTATCACAGAATGTTCTTTGCAGTGTTAAGCAGCAAACATTTGATGTACACTGCAAATGCCATACTGTACTCTACATTTTATGGCCAAAATGCACAGCATGGAATTATCACTGTGCTGTCCTATGGAAAACAGATCGCAACATCTGCTCTACATTATGAATCAGAACAAAAACAGTCATTTCAATTTTAAATACAATCCACTATTAACTGCCTACAGAATACAATGTCAGAGTTGAAGGACACTGGACATCATGCTCTAACACTGTAAAAGAATAAAGTCTCAATTGCTCACAGCAATCATTTCTTCCTGAGTGGACTGAACATAAAGTGGGTGACATGTACAAAAAATAAATAAAAACAAAAAAGGTAAAGTTGTCCTTTCATTGCAGTGGAAAGGTGAGGTAATCCAACCCGACTAAAGTGTTTGGTATATTAGAAAACAAATGCACATCACTTGGCAGTCAAAACATACGCATTTCATATGGCTGCTATGGGTTGTTACACATTACTCTTAGCCTAAAAGATATATTGGTTATATTGTGTTCACAGCACGCAAAGTGAAACCCTCTAAAAGGTGCACAAGGTTTTAAAGTGACTGTTATAAGAGGTATTGGAGCTGCCACTGCATTCCTCCTTATGAAAATGCTAGATACCTGGCTGTCAGACTTCAATGTTTCCGTCACAGACCCAAGCCTGCTGCAAATGTGTTAAAATGTTAAAACAACGTATTTCTATAGTTGTTCTGGGTCAGTGACTCTCACAGCCTTGACGTGAAGTGAAAGCATCAGCATGATAGCCAAGAAACTAGCATCTCAGAGTTCAGTATTGATAGCCTCCATTAATCTCTTACAATAATTTCCCTTTAAGCAGTGAGCAAAACCTCAGCCATACATCATCTTCCTTCCTCTTCTTGAAAATGCTGTCTTCAACCTCTCCAACTGCCAGCATGATCATCTGCACCCTCTCCAGGTTCACAAATCCGCTCTCTGTAAGGTAGCCCTGCAATTTAAGAGGTAAAATGCTTTTTTTTCAAAATGTATTTTTTTGTTGTTGTTGTTACTATATACAGTTGTGGAAGTACAGATGCCGGTTCTTCAGAATAAACTGCCTTTAAAAAAAAACATTTAACACATACATAAAATCTATCTTACAGTGATGGGGTGCAAAAGGCTGTACCTAGTTACTCAAAGCAAAACAATCCATCTTTCATTTGATAACCCTACAAATAACATTTCCTGCTCCTGGGTGGTCACACTCATTTCCCCATCTGTATCTATGGAGGCAGCCATGGCGGTCACACAGACTGGACCTCAAACAAGCCTGCCTTTGTTCTCTCTATTACACGGGATGTAGCTGATGGGATTAGTAGTTCCTATAAGATGAAGATTGTTTTGGTATCAATTCAGCATTTCTGGCAAGATAAACAGTTATTTTCTGTATTTGCTGAAAATTTTCCAATTCTGAAAAAAGAAAGTCAATGGAGATATCACATGTAAGGACTAGAAAGCTGTAAACAGTACATTTTTGTTTTGGGTTTAGATACTGTTTAATTATATGTAAATGTAAACTAATTTGCAAATGTTGATTTTTTTCTTCTAGTTTTGGATGGAGTGAGGAAGAATGAGAACACCGGTCAAGTTTTTAATGCTATCCCCCATACGTCCTGGTGACAAAGTGTTAACCAGACAGGAGTGCAGAAATCTTTTCAACAGCAACACAGACAGAAATATAAAAGCTTGGGAAAGGTTAGCATCCTTGCCATCTCCTTATTGCCATCTCTGCCCCTGTTACCGATTGATTTTTTTTCCCCCCTCGCTTCCTGTCCAGTGAATCAGTTGTCACCATTACAGTAACAGAGAAGAAATCTAAGTACTTCACAGTGCAATACTTGGTAATGCTCAAAGTGCAATCATTATCAGAAATAGTAATTAAAACTCACCCCAGTCTTGTGGACGACATTCTTGTAAATGGTCACAAGACGGTCAATGGCACCCTCTCTGATGACAAAAACAATAACAGGTTAGCCACTTTCTACAAACTAAACAGGATATAAAAATTAAGAAACTGAAAGGTGCACCTGATTTCAAGAGAGGGCAAGTGGGGCAGGAAGTCATTTCCAACAAAGAAACACATGAAAACCCGATCATCAATACTTCTTTCAAAGTCGAACGGGAAAGGCAAGCTTGACATCGTCAACTCTTTCTCTAGGTACTGATAAGAAACAGATCACCACATTAAAGTAATATGAACAACTGTATGTATGTAGAAAAAAACAAAACAAAAAAAATGGTAGTAAAACTGCACATACCTCACGCAATACATTAAGCCGAATAAAGATAAACTCCTGCTCAGAGCCAGGTGGGGTGTTTGCAAATTCATCATGCTGGGAAAATTAAAAAAACAAAAAAACATAACTGAATAGAAAAACATTGTCAGTATTAACTATATACTGTAACCAATATAGACACTAACCAAGAGCTGAACTCAAGGCATATACACAACAGAAAATAATCCATGTATTGAATAAATCCGTTTTGTTTAATTGCAACTAGTCAGAATCTTGCAAACTCCTGCAAGGCACCACCCAGCATGGAAAAGGAAAAGGACTGAGGTGTGCTGCAGGCTAGTGTTTACAAGGGGCATGCTGACAGAGTGAGCAGAGAGCTCACCTCATCAGTTTGCCTCTGATCTTTCACTCTCCATCCAGAAGGCTGGAAGTGGAAATAAAACAAAACTGGATTTTACTGTAAGTGGCATCATCCATGGCTGGGCAGTGAAAATCTCAGGACAAGATGGGTAAATACAAATCATTTGGCAGGTAAAAGAGCTTTAACCCCTTCGTGACTGACGACGTACAGTGTACGTCGCCAGCATCGGGGCTGTTTAAACAGACTCCCGGCGACTTTTGCCGCCGGGACTCTGTTTAAACTTGTAGAGCCGACTGTCGGCTTTACAACAGAAGCGATCCTGGCGACTTACCTGTCGCCAGATCGCTTCTGCGTCCCGAAGAAGGGGCCGACCTAAAATGTGGAATATAACATGGGTGCAAAAATTGAAGAGCCTCAGTCATGAAGGGGTTAAATGTGTATATGTTTGTTCAGCTTTAATAATTGTGCTTACTCATGCAAACAAGATGGAAGATGGCAGCTCAAGAGCGGGGGGGTAACACACCTGTGATGCCCATAGCAATCAATTATTTGCATTCTCTAACCAGCAGTTTGTTCTTAAAAATAAAAAATAAAAGGTCAATTTAAAGATGGATTCCAAGTCTTACCTCGCCTTTCTTCTCACGGGGCAAACCCTGACAGTCCTTCAGTTCATGTCCAACTTGTGAGCACAATGCACAGGGTCTTGGTTGATTAGGCTTAAATTCTTCTCTTATGATTGTAAAGCTTAGTTCATGAGTAGCTAGTCCAAGCATTATAAGATCAGCTAAAGAGAAAAAAATCATAGTTAAAATTCAAAACTGTAGTCCTTTAGTGCACAACAACCATTTGCATAAGTAATGAGGCCACAGGACCAGCATGTTCAAATAAACACGGAAAAGAAAAAAAAAACTGTTATGAGTGAAGCACATAGGCAGTCATATAAAAATATAAATAAAAATCTATCTATAGCTATATCTATATAGATAGTTACATAGTATTTGAGGTTGAATAAAGACATTAGTCCATCAAGTCCAACCTATTAGGATCTCATTCTAGGAGTACCCGTACCCCTGTATATTACGGTCC
>NW_017306340.1:1533069-1551569 GCF_000935625.1 Nanorana parkeri
GTGCTGTCCAGCCAGGTTTCCGCTATACCCAAAATATATATATTTTATGAATATTGTTATGAATACAGAATATAAATTATAGTAAAAAAAACACGTGTTGCAGGACTCGTGATAAAGACTAAGATTGGAGTGCTGGAAACATCTGCGTTGTTTTTGACTATATATTGGGAAATTGTGGACCGATTGTTGCTGGCACCCTCAAAACACGTGGCGTGTGGTACAGTCATTTGATTGCGATAGGTGAGTGTATATGATACATATATATATATTTTTTTTTAGAGATATGTATATGCAAAAATACACACATTACAAAGCCATCTACTTCATAGGGAACCATATTCAGCAGTAACAAAAACATATGAAAAACAAAAATATTCTCTGTAGTCTACTTTGTCGCACTGCAAAAGATCATCTCCTAGTTTTAATCAGCCATTTCTAAAGGCTTAACCTCGTAACAAACAATTCAACACAACAGCTTTAAGATGAACGTTAAGATGTTTGTGGTTGCTGAAAATGTAGTGAAAACACTGCCATTTATTCAGGGCTGGTGTTGTGTTGGGCTGAGATTTAGGAATAGCTTGATCATGTCATTTTCTGAAGCTGACCTATAAACTGCACAGAACGCTGTAATTAATAAAAACAAGCATAAACCGCACAATGGAATTAGTTTAATCTCCACATTATGCAGAAAGTCACAATTTAGCGCTTACCGTCAGCTCCGCATAAGCAGTGATGAGTGTTTGGGTCGTGATGAGGCTGTGCTGTTCACAGAAAAGAAAGGGAAAAACTGTGATGGTAGAAAACACCATGGGGAATAATCAGTCAAACATGCAGCGTTTTATACCTCTCTGTCTTCTGATGTAATCCATAATTTTGTGCTCCCCTTCGCCCGGTGCACTAGCGTCTGATAAAATGACCTACAAAGAATAGTGTTAAGAAAATTAATGGAGAATCAAAGTTTCTTACATTTTCAGAGCAATGCTAATGCTAACCATGATACAGTGCCACTATGAAAACGTTACCACCATGAATGTTTCGTAGATGGACTGAATTGGGCTTTGAAAGTGTCTGTGCAGGAAAGCAGCCTCTTGCCACTTATTCAGAATGACACTACCCTGCATACAAAGTATCCAGGAGACAGCACAGTGGGTATTACTAATAAAAGGTCATGTATAACAAAGTTTAATTAAAAGTGGGAATCTGGGGAGCATACTAGGTGTGCTTATAAAGATGTTACCCCTGCATTTTTTTGCAGGAATTTGGTGCATTCAAAACGCCTTGACATGTATATCAGATACATCTATCTGAAAGCACAGGATTTGGCAGAGCAGGGTAGCCCAATACAAAACTTGGAATGCCTGAATTGTGGGGGAGAGAGTAGGCATGTTGCATCTTCCATTGTGTATTTTGCACCCACTCACTTGGCCTCAAAGCACTGCACGTTTATTTCATTAAAACACACGTTACCATAATGCATATATGAAAAGCCGGCTTTAAAAAAAAAATTTTTTTTTTTTAAAAACCTGTCATGAGTGAAGCACATAGTAATTTAAGAAAGGTCAGCAGTGACTACCTAAGTCCCTGGTTGTTACTCCTCCAGCAGCAGTATAATGTCGGCCATTAGTAGTAAACGAAGTTAAACAAAAGCTTTTACAGGTGAACTAGAAAACTGGAAGCTTTCAAGAAAGCTCAAGTCTGTTCTTTAGGGATGGTGAACTAGAAAATGGTGGAAATTGGTTGACTGGTTCCTGCCAGTCCAGGACACAGGGCATCCATATCCCAAGACCAGGGGTGGGCAAACTCCAGCCCTCCAGCTGTGGTGAAACTACAAATCAATGAGGCATATGTCTCTGGGAGTCATGCCTGTGGCTGTGAGAATCTTGCAATGCCTCATGGGATTTGCAGTTGCACAACAGCTGGAGGGCTGGAGTTTGCCCATCCCTGCCCTAGACAGTTATCCATCTACAAAGAAACTAGAACTTTCACCGGGGGATAGAAGACAAATATGTTGAGTTGAGCTTTTTGTGCACAAATCTTTGTTATAAAAACCCAGAGAACGTAATACTAACTAAATTAAATGATTTTGTTTTTTAAAAGTACAAAAAACAACAACTTACTGAAATGTTTTTCCAACCAGGGTCATTGTTAAGACGATCTGCAACATAATAGCGTAGGCATTTTGCCAGGTTGTCCATAAACTCTGTCCCCTACCAACGTGAAAGCAGTGTTATTAAAGTAAACGTTTTCGGTAGAAATAAGCATTTTGTAAAGCTATTAAAAACAAACAAAAAAAAAGCATTTTTATGGCACATTTCTCAGTAAAAGGACAACTTTAAGCCCTGGTTCACACCTAGGAGTGTTTGAACAGTTCGAAAAGCACTTTCTGCCGAACACAAGAAATGCCATGATTTTCAATGGCCCTGGTGCACACCTGAGCAGAAAAACGCCAGACGCCTGAAAAGATAGGAGCTTCTTTGGGCAGTTAAAAGCACTTTTCCTCCTCAGACTTAATTGGAAATGCCCATAAACGCTCAACAGAAGCATGTTGCACATTTACATGAGCCTTTTTGCGCGTTTATACGAGTGTTCTTCCAATTAAAATGCATACAAATGTGCACAACGCGCAAATAACTGTACGTGCGTTAGCAGCATGCGAACGAGCAAAAACGGTGCCGCCTAGGTGTGAACCAGGGCTAAACAAAGTATACTTTCTTGAACAAAGATGTGGGGAGTGTGTTCCACAGTGTTGGAGCTGCATGTAATAAGGCCCATGCTTTATATATCAGGTGGAATCTGGGAAGATCCACGTTTTTGGGATATATTGCCTATGTGTTACTTACGGGTGTAATACAGTTGCTATCAAACCGCTCCTTGATCTCCTCAGAAGGCAGATAACCACCTAGTAAAAGAAAACAGAGTATCAAAATTAACATATTATGCAAGTTATAAAACAAATATGTAAAGAATCTAGCCTACATTAATGCCTTTTTGCAGTACAGTTTTTCTTATAACACACAAACATTTTAGGCCTGAAGGTTACTGAGAAAACCTCGTTAGGATGTTTCCAATCTTCAAAAAGGGAAACCGTTGGAAAAGCTGGTGCATAGGGAAAGTCTCTGCAACCTTAGGAGTTTTAAACAACCCAAGACAGCACTGGTAGAAGCAGCAGCCTGATCCTCCAGTTTCAGAATGGTGCACACTGAAATAACAAGAGCCAAACAGCCTTCTTTAAGAGTAATAGTTAAGGACGCACCAATACCGGTTTCGTGGTATCGAGTAAGAGTACCGATATTTTGTTTTCAGTACTTGCCGATACCATTGCAATGTGCCCCATTTATCAGGAGGCCGGACGACAGATCATGACCCGTCACCTGGGAAACCGGTGTAGGGCTGCAACAACAAATCGATTATGCCGATCGGCTGGCCAGCCTGGCCTGCCACCCGGCTTCCTGAGATCTCCCTTTGACCGGAAGTTCCGGTGTCAGGGGTAGGTATTGGAGAATTTGGGCAAATACTTGTATCAGCACCAACACTAGTATCGGCGCAACCCTAATAGCAGTAAACTAGCTCACCAAAGACTGGAGCAAATCAGAATCAGGCAGTCTTTGCCGCAAGTGGCTCAGAAGCCTCTAAGTCCACAAGCAAGTCAGAAATAGAATCTTCAGGAGAGAGCGCAGGAGTGCACTTGTGGTCGTTGTGATCAGAGGCAAAAAATACCTGGGCAATTTGGGACACAAAATTGTGCACGACTGTGGGGAAATCCTCTGCCAAGAGGAAAGAGGGCACAGTCAAACTCAATAGTGTGAAAGAGGACACTGAGGATGCACAGGCTCCAAGAACAGAGGATGACATGATTCCAGCTTTAGCTGTCTACACAATCAAAGAGGGCACTGCAAGCAGCCCCAGAACCATTAGTAGAATGCAGGCACGGGTATCCAGTATAGCAGAACTGCCCCCCTCCCCACATCTAGAGTTAGATATGTTGCAATGGCCAAGCGGTACGGCAATGTAAAAGCCCAGGGGTAAGGCCCTCAGGAATTCATAAAATCTGGACAGCTGGTGGCAGGCAAGGGACAGATGGGGCAGCAGGAATAGATGGGGCACTAAAGTCCCAAGTGGCTCAAGCAGGAGCAGAGAGATGCTTCCTTAACGCTGTATGGCAGGAAAGAGAGCACTGAGCAAGTGAGCACATACAACACACCACCCAGCAAGCAAATGCCATCAGTGCTGCAGTCTCTATCTGCAAAATCATTGCGAACAGGAATAAAAGGCACTCAGTGATCTAAGTAAATGAGATGTCTCCTGATGCTTGGCCTCTCCAGCCTACTCGCTTACAGTTTCCAAAGTCCGGGCAAGCGAGGCAATGCCAGTAGCCCTGGAAAGCACTCCACAGCAAAGTTACCAAAAACAGTGCCCAAAGGTCGCTTCCAGGCTAACACCGCATGTCCAGTAGGGTCCAGACACTGTACTCATGGGCTGGGGATGACTGCTAGCAGAGTTGTAGAAATGACATCCATCCTCCAAGTACAATAGCAAAAAACTGAAGTATGATGGTAGCAGGAGTTATCCTGGGCTGGTGTACAGATTGGGGTTATTTTTTCTTACTAGTGTCCAATCCTCCTTTACACAACAGAATAATCTGAAGATTTAAGACTTGTGTCCCTCAATAGAACAAGACTGATATACAGCTAGTATAAATTGTGGAATCTTTATATTAGAAAACTGTAATCCTCTGGACAGCAAAACTCTGTGGAGAGGGAGAGTCAGCAAGGTCATAGAGTTGTCTAACACTTTACCAGGAAGTGAGAGCTAAAATATTACCTCACCCATATATTGCACATTTTTGGTTTTTATGAAAACACAGTGTAAGAAAAGGTGACTATGGGTGCAGAACTTTCATCACCAGATCCCAAGGGTCAGTACTATTACCGTGATTCCAGAGTGAGAAGGCTGAAGGATATTGGGAGTATGACATTGCTTGGAGTCCAACCTTAAGTACCAATTCTTTGCCATTGAGACAGGTTAAAAAACAACACCTGCAATTCATCGTAGAAAAGCATACAAATGTATAGCATGTATTCATGTACCTTTGGACAAAACTTCCTCACGTATCCGATCTTTTTCCACCGTCAGCTCCGCCCCTTCTTTGGATGCCCTAAAACGTCTTGAACGTTGTTGATTCATTTTAGCCCTCGGTGCCTAAAGTACAGAAACCAAGATTGAATAGCCAGACTCCCTATTAGGATGATGTGCAAATGCTAGGTTTGTCAGTAGTGTGTCTCTTTATAGAAACAATTGTATTTAACTAAACATTTATTTAAATGAGTTCTCAAAAAGAAAAAACAGTTATTGCCTTTCAAAGAACAGTGATGCCAATATCAGATTTTGTTTCTTTAATAGATAACTGCCAAAAAAGTGATCCTAGGCACTTGTTTTAAAGACCTGCCAAGCAACCTCTAATGCTGGATCTGAAAAGGTGTAAACTAAAGTTTTTTGCGCCTCGTTTCGAGGCTTGATAACTGTACACACTGACCTTTGCATTGCATATAACGTTTAGGTTGTGGCAGACTGTGCAAGTCCATTGACTAACGCTGCACCAGTAGACCCCAGCTAGACAGCGTTTGGAGGGGAAACGCTTGCATTAGCCAAACCAAAAAGTTTGTGGTGGAACACAGTGGCATATGGCTTGAGGTGAACATCTGTTCTAGGATAAGTAACGGTCCGTTAGATGGCTTTCTGTGTATGGCTACCTTTACTCATGCTTCATGTATATGGGCAGATCTCTGAACTCCAGTATGAAGGTGTGACCTGGCATTCTTTAGCAATTATTAGAACAATAATCCATTACAATAGACACTTACCACACCATCAATGGCCATGTACAGCAACCTTCTAGGTCTGACAATGTTGAATAACCTGTCAATATACTCAAAGATGGCAACCATCATCTCATCCTCATTTTTTGGTGCAGGTCTGAAATTTCAGAGAAGAGACGAATTACTGCAATATTACTGTACATTTCCCTTCCAGGCGGATGAAACAATAAGCATAATACTCACTTGTCTTCAGGGTGGGTACAAGGATGAATGATACCATTCATGTCCAAGTATAAGTTGTCAAATTCCACATCATTAGGATTAGGTTTACTTGTGTCCACTGGGATCTTGATGCCATTGCATTCTTTAGGCTAAAATAAATGATACATTTTCAGTTATTGAACAATTACGATGGATTAAAATACCATCCCACTGACTTATTTAAATCAGAACTCCAGACACATCTGATTAACCCTTGCAGTGGGGTACCACCGCACTACAAGTGTTAACTGCTTGTTTGTGTATGTTCAAAGAAAAAAAGGAAACGTTATGTATGTTTCCCTGATCATCTGAGCCAGCTAGCTCTTGGACTGGTCACTGGACGTCTCTCCCACTCGGCTACAGCGGTCTAAGGTCCCCGAGTCATCATGTCCTATACACAGTGTATTGGACGTGAGGAACATACTATCACTGCAGCATAGGGAGTAGAGAAGCTTCAGGGAGCAGTGACAGCGGCTGGCTCCGAGGCTTGGGTGTAGAGCTGCAACAACAATTCGATTTAGTCGATTAAAATCAACGATGGAAAACGTCGTCAACGTTTTCCATCGTCGATTAGTCGGCTATCAATTAAATTGCCTGTTTCCCGATCTACACACAAGCTGCGCATGCCGCACCCACATCGCACACGCCGCGGTCAAGCCCCCGGTTCTCCAATCCCGGCGCTGCCTACATCTAGCCGGGCCGGTCACATGACGGGGGCCGGGGATGTGAACCAGCGGCTGCGGGACCGGGACGACGGGGAGAAGAAGCAGCCCAGCATGAGGGTCTTCAATCCCTACACCGAGTTCAGCAGAAATGGAGGGAATGTTCAGACAAGTGCCCTGGAAACCGACACTGGGCACCCCAATCCACCATCATACCGGTCCTCTGCACCCCATTCCACCATCGTCCCCGTCCTCTGCACCCTATTACACCATCATACCCATCCTCTCCTTCCCTGCACCCCATTCCACCATCATACCCGTCCTCTGCAGCCTATTCCACCATTATACCCGTCCTCTGAACCCTATTCCACCATCATACCCATCCTCTCTATCCCTGCACTCCATTCCACGATCATACCCATCCTCTCCTTCCCTGCACTCCATTCCACCATCATACCCCTCCTCTCCATCCCATCATCATACCCGTCCTCTCCATCCCTGCAATCCATTCCATCGTCACACCCGTCCTCTGCACCCCATTCCACCATCATACCCGTCCTCTCTATTCCTGCACTCCATTCCACCATCATACCCGTCCTCTCCAATAACACCAGCTATAGAGGACTACATCAGATCCCAGCAATAATACATTATATACAGCGCAATGCAGAAAACGCCAGCTACAGAGGATTACAAATTCCAGCAATAGTACATTATACTTTGTTCTATTCCTCTGTAGCTGCTGGTATTCTGCATTGCGACGCTGTATAATGTACTATATTGCACACCACACTTTTTTTTTTTTACTTCCACCGCTCCAAGCTTGCTCCCGTGATGGACTACAATCTCAATACAAACTAGTAGTCCATAATACCCGTGCTCTCCATCCTTGCACCCCATTCCACCATCATACCCGTCCTCTGCACCCCATCCCACTATCATACCCATTCACTCCATTCCACCATCATACCCGTCCTCTCCATCCCTGCACCCCATTCCATCATTATACCCATCCTCTCCATCCCTGCACTCCAACCCACCATCCTCTGCACCCCATTCCATCATCATACCCAATGTCTGCCCCCCATTCCACCATCATACCCGTCCCCTCTATTCCAGCACTCCATTCCACCATACCGGTCCAGTCCAATAACACCAGCTATAGAGGAATACAGCAAATCCCAGCAATAGTATAATTACTATTGCTGGGATTTGCTGCATCCCTCTAAAGCTGCTAGTATTCTGCATTGTGACGCTGTATAATGCACTATATTGCACTCCACACTTTTTTTTTTTTACTTCCACCGCTCCCAAGCTTGCTCCCTTGATGGACTACAATCTCAATACAAACTAGTAGTCCATCACTGGAGCCTTTTTTTTTTTTTAATCCGATTAACCGAACTTAAAGTATAACTTCTTTTTTTAACCTAGACACAAATGAACAGTTAACCCTGGCAGTGCATAATCCCACTGCAAAAGTTAATAAAATGGGTGCATAGAGTCCTGCTTTAGGACAAAGTAAAACCCGACACTGCATTTCCATCCAATGTGATGTTGGCATAATGACGTTCTTTAACCCCTTCATGACCGAGGCCTTTTTTTTTCTTCATTTTTTGCACCTATGTTATATTTCACATTTTAGGCCTGAAAATTACTTAAAACCCCCCAAACATTATATATTTTCTGAAAGCCAAGACCCTATAGAATAAAATGGTGGCAGTTGCAAACTTTTATGTTACACAATATTAGCGCAACTCCTTATCAAAGAGATACCAAAAAATAATGGCCCTAGAATTATTGCCCTCACTCCGGCGTGCGCGGCGATACCCAACATGTGTAGCGCGATTGTCGTTTTCATACGTAGGCGTACCCAACGCATTTACGTGAATATGCCTAATTTACAATTATTTTTACATTTAATTTAATATTAAAAACGTTTTTTTAACAAAAGACAGTGATGCAATATGCGTTGCTCCCGGTCCCATAGTACGGGGAGGGGATTGGCGAATAGAGGTTGGTCCATCTCCTTCCCAGCTTCATATACCCCCCCCCCCCAAAGCCCAATTGTCGTTTTCATACGTAGGCGTACCCAACGCATTTACGTGAATATGCCTAATTTACAATTATTTTTACATTTAATTTAATATTAAAAACGTTTTTTTAACAAAAGACAGTGATGCAATATGCGTTGCTCCCGGTCCCATAGTACGGGGAGGGGATTGGCGAATAGAGGTTGGTCCATCTCCTTCCCAGCTTCATATACCCCCCCCCCACAGTCAGCTTTACAAGTTCAAACAGCATCCAGGTGGCAAAAGCTGCCGGGAGTCTGTTTAAACAGCTCTGATGCAAGTGACAAACTGTATGTCGCTGGTCATGAAGGGGTTAAAATCTGGAAGAAACATTCTATGTGGCAAATAAGCTACCATGAAACCATTTTCTGCATTTCGCCATGGAGAACAATGGATCTATGAAATTACACATTTATCTAGAGGCGAGTCCTCAAAGACAAAGCACATCTATAAGTAAACAGGTCAATACAATGATTCATGGACCACTTAAAGCTCCCAGGTCCAGACTGCTGCTTGAAGAAGTCCAATTTCCTTATTCATTTAAAATATTAAAACTCCTTAGTAACTATGGTACACAGCTTGGCCTTTTTATACTACAGCCAGTAGTTTTTATACTACAGACCAGTGCCCCAATGTCCATTGCCAACACCCACATGTTGCGAGATTCCACAGCCGGCAGCTGAATGTAAACACAGCAGGCAAGGGCTGGGCGCAATAGCTAGCATGCTATTGCACCCACTCACTGCCTGCTGTCAATCAGAAGACCTGAAGGAGAATTTTCCTTCGAACTAATCGTGCTTTTTTGAAAAGCAGTCTGTGTAGTTCACTCTGACATTTTCCTACGGTCTGGTTCACACCTGCGCTGCGTCCAGGGAATTCGCGGCCCTATTGATTTCAATGGGGGTCAAATAAGCGCAGCGAAAAGGTTGCAGCACAAAACCGCGCAACTTGCCGTCCACATTTGGAGTGCCTATAGAAGTGAATAGCACTTCAAGCGCATTTCACCAAATGCGCAGCAATCGCATGTTGTGAGCGTTTTCATGCGCAGGTGGGAACCAGGCCTAATAAAGGCAATTTCTTGCGGTATATTTGCGTATGTTGGTAAGTTGGTGGGACTTCCATTATGTATAAAACTGCCTTCTCTTTGCCTCCTCAAAGACCAGTGCCCCAATGTCCATTGCCAACACCCACTGTCCTTCTCCTGGTGCTCAGTTACTCACGCTTTTTACCTGGGATTTCCAAATCATGACCAGAATACAAAACAGGCAGTAAAGGCTTCCTTTAAAATGGTGCAGGGTGATAGTTTTGGTTAGGTGATTTTCCATGTTCCCTGCTTACAACATTGAGTATAATGCTACATCATAGCAGGCTGAATATTGCACCCAATGCAGAGCCACAGCGTCATTGGCTGACAGCCCGCCTCTCCTCCCCGCTGGGCGCCGGTTGCAGCAGTCAGTGTCCCTTCCGATCCCCACTGCCGACACAGACAGAGGAGAGCAGTGGGGACTGTAGGGGACACAAACGGCAGCATGCATCTGGCTCCCAGCAGGGAGGAGAGAGCTGCAGAGTGGCAGCGGGGGAGGGGTATGGGAGTAGAAGGGATCAGAGGGGGACACAGAGCCAATGAAACACTAGCTCCCAGCGTGGAGAGAACTAGGGGAGCCACACCAACTAATCAAGAATAAATAGTTGACAACAATTTTCATTATGGATTAATTTGTTGCAGCCCTACCCAATTCTTCAAAACAAGTCAGTAATTATAGCTGCCATGATTACATTTAGATAGTTTCTCTTTAAAACAAAGATTTCTACTTCTAAAACAAAGATTTCTACTTCTACACTACAGAAATTCCACACACTGTTTGCTTCATAATTAGGCCAATCTGAGCCATTGGGATGAAGAGAATGGGGATCCAGGGTACAATTGTAAACTTCCATCATCTTCCCTCCTTCTCTGCTCCCTCTTCATTCGTATTGATCTCCCCTTCCATTTCCAAATTTTTCATTTCCTCTTCAATGGGACCATTGGGATGAAGAGAATGGGTTTCGGGGCACAATCATGAGCATCCATCCACTTCCCTCCTGCTATTCCTCCTCTTCTTCTCAATGATCTCCCCCCTTCCATTTCCAAACAAATTCTATTGGGCTCAGGACCTCCATGTACACCTATTGATACTTAGCATTATACATGGCCTGTCAAACAGTACCTGGGAATACCCACCTAGACAATGGTTTTTTCCTAGATGCTCTAAGATGCCTTACTGTGAGAGTGGACAAATGAATGTGGTATTCAGGAGCCAGTCTGTACAATCCAGGAGTCAGCAGGATTTTTCTTTTTTAGGAGCCAGCTCCATTGACGACAACTAGAGAAAACCTCAAAATTAGGAGCCAGCTGTCATTTTAAGGGCCCAGTCACACCTTTTCCTGTGCGTTCCAGCATGGTTAGCTGCTGGAGTACACTGGAGATGGTGTGAACGGGCCCTAAAAGAAGCATTGGCTACATGGCTCACCATACCAAGTATCTCATTTAACTTGTCTATGCCCTGGTCGCTGATATTTATCTTTGTGCATTATTTCTTTAACAGCTTGTGAATGTGACAGAAATATAATCTTTAAAAGAAATATTTGATTGTCCAATTTGGATTTTTTTGACACCACCCGAGAGGTCCCAGGATCTATGTGTAAAAGAAGACTAATCCATTTAGCTGGGAAGGCATGGCAGCTGCACAGTAGTCAACTGGTCACCACTGTCGTCTTACATCCTGGTGTCCTTGGACCAGCTGCATGGAGTGTGCACTTTCTTCTTAGGTTTACATATGTGCCGCTCCCCTCCCACAAGCCAAACGACATAGAATGGAATTTACTAAGACTAGAGCAGACAAAAACTGGAGCAGCTGTGCAGGACAACCAGTTTTCAGCTTTCATTTTCAAAGCTGAACGGAACAAGCTGATAGAAGCTGACTGGTTGCCAACTGCTCCAACCTTAGTAAATCACCCCGTTATCTTTAGTCCCAGCCATAAAAAAATATAAGATGGCTGAGGCCATTTAAAGTCTGCATTTTCCTACCCTGCGTACTGTGGTTCCATCCACTGGTCCTTACAATACTAAAGGACACAGAACGGACGTGGGTGCCAGACGATAGACTCACAGACAATAGCAGGGAAAACGCATCAGATTTAGCCCTCAAAACACGGTGGCTGTCCTATGTGACAGTATTATGAATTATACTCCAAGCTCGCCCCTGTGATAGACTACAATCTCAGCACAAATTAGTAAACTAAACCTGAGATTGTAGTCCATAACGGGAGCAAGCTTGGAGCGGCGTCTACTTTACAACACACATACAGGGACCACGGGGAACAAAAGTAGCCCCCCTCCAGAAGGAAGGACAGTATCAGCACCAATTCAGAGATGATTTGAGGGTCTACAGCCCAGTGATACACAAATTGGAAACATTATTGTTCATAGTTAAGGTACTTGAATGCATTTTTGTGGTTTAACGCCTGAGTTTAGTGTCACTTTATTTTTTACATCCTCTTTAAAGTGACCCTGTTGCTTAGCTCTGTGTGCACACAGAGTTAAAGTCTATGCATAGCCTTATTACTTTTGGATAGAGTGGTTAAGGGTTAGAGCCCCTGCCAGTTTTTTTATGCTGGCTGTGTACCATTGGGGAAATTTCCCTTCACTTCTTGTCCCAGAGACTCAACAGGAAGTTGGAGGAAATCTCTCAATGTGAGGGGAATTCCTCTCAGACAGTTGTCCTCATTTCCCCTCATCTCCTGTTAAAGCGTAACATGTATGCATAGGCAAAAACTTTTCAGTGTTGGATATCGTTTGTTTTTTTTACTTTTTGATGCAGTATTGCCACGGTTGTCAACCTTTTCTTTTCAGTCATGGCACCTTTAAAACTATGGAGAATCTTGAGGCACCCCACAGTCCATTCTTCATTTACAAGCCCCCTTCACATCAGAGTGCCCTCCTCAGATCATCTCCCTCACATCCGAGTCTTCAGTCTCCCCCATCATATCAGTGTCCCATCATCCAAAGCTGCAGCAGGAACGTGGCAGAGCAGATCTGGATGGAGGTGAACTTCCACACTATTCTGAATAGCTCCCACCCTCCCTGAATTAGCATTAATCCTTAACATGGTGCTGGTGCCCGGCCGAGACACCTCTGAGGGAGCCAGAAGGCACCCTGACTGATAAAGACTGCAGTAGTGAATGGTTATAACGACAGCTGTTATTTTTGTTACTACCTGTGTACAGTTGGGTATATTTCCCTTCACTTCCTGTACCAGAAATGCAATAATTTAGAGGAATTCTCCCAAAGTGCAGGCAACTCTAATTTGAGATGTCTCCTCAATTTCTCTACCAGTAATGATGTGCAGTGGCTTGGCGTGAACCCAAATCACCGGAGTCTACACAAACCAGTGACTAACACCCCCCCCTCTTGACCCAATCCATTATGGTCGGGGCCTTTTCCCCGCCCCACAGCTACATGTTACAGAGGGACGGGGAATGGCATGCCCCTGCCACAAGGGATTGGGCCGGGAGAGGGGTGTGTCGGTTTTGCACAGGTTTGGGTGAACTGGGTTCCCACAAAGCCCCTACACATCCTCAGTCACCAGTACAAATAGAGGGGTGACTCTGTAATAGGGACACAGACAGTAAAAAAGCAAAACAGAGGATCTCTATGTACGTTTAACGTTCTATCCTAACCGAAAAAAAAAGGTTTTGCCTGGAGATACACAAGGAGATGTGTACAATGACCTATGGAGTATTCCGGCGTCATATAAACAATAACTCAGAGGAGATATATAGATGCGCCATACTAAATAACAGCCGGGCTTTGCCAGTTACAGGGCCCTCCCATCCCCAAGCATGTATAAACCAGGCCGCGGGGCGCTTACCTTCTCCTCCACCGAGTGCACGACGATGGACGGGTACTTGCGGCTCAGCCAGCGGAAGAAAGCTGGGACTCCCATGGTTTAAGCCGGGAGCTTGAATAGGAAAAGCCGCGGAGTATTCACACTAGACACCGGAAGTAACTCAGAAAATATCACGAGATGCTATGTCTGTTTCCGGTATCGTGACGACGGGAGAGGGGCGGAGGCTATAGCTGACGGCGCCATATTTAGTGAGGGCAGTGCTCATTTGGACATGTATACTTCCGCCCAGCTTTACTCACTATCTGGTCGTCTTACGTGCACAGATGTGTGTGAATCTCTGTGCTATTCTTTACAATAGAGGCCAGTCTGTAAATAAGTGTGCAGTTTGTTTTTAAAATGTAGGCCTCATTCCAAGCTTGTGCAGTGCGACATGACACAACAGTCATAGGGCAGCCAATACTTTCATTTTTGACAAATGTGGCAAAGCAGCTCATGCACCTTTCAAGCCGTTTTGATTAACTGTGCATTTTTTTTTGCATGATTGTGACACATTTTTGTGCTTAAAAAATGCACGTCCTTGGTGCGTTTGCAGTGCCATTAACGTAAATGTGTGCAAAAGTTATAATTTTCCTTTGCCCAGGAGCTTCCCGTAATATAGACAGGTCACTGCTCCGCTCTCACCTTGTACAAAGTGACTGGTCTGGTCTCCGCCTCTCTTGTAGATTTCCACAGGCAGCTTGTAGTAGGTGGAGCCTACTGGGTCCCTCCCACAGCTTTGCTCTTTGCACAGGCCATGTAGAACATAATGATGATGTCACTGCTACTTTTACAAGGTAAAATATTGGCTTGTAAAGGCATTTAGTACACACAAACTGGCTTTATATCCTTTGTAGTTATGGAGGAGCAAAATTAAATGAAAGTTGTGTTCAGAGTTCAGTTTTAACCCTTTTGAACATTTTTAGGCCCAAAGATTACTTGAAACCTTTCAGAATTATACCTAGATTTAAATGATGGAAGTTTAATTTTTTTGATGTTGCATGATATTAGCGCATTTGTTTATGAAACCCAAATTTTCAGTAAAAGATACACTTTAGTTTATTTTAATGCACATATACACAATATATTACCCAATTGTTTGGTAAAATATAAGAGAAGGTTGCTTTACTCCTTGCTGTACTCCTTTCTCTTGACTGGCACCCCCAATGGTAGTCCCAGGCCTATAGGAGGGGTAGTAGAGCTTGGGAAACACGCCGGGTGTGTCAAGAAGGGGGCACAAGTTTCAGGACCCGTGGAAGCAATCGGGCGACTTTAGAGCCACCTGAATCACTTCCAGTGTAAAGCCAGCAGTTGGTATTACACATGTGAACAGACTCCCTGAGCATCACACCTCGCTGTGGTGGTAAAAATACCAAGCAATGCATCGACATCAGCAATGTTTCTCTCACCACACACCGCAGCCATGCGTTAAGGCCTTGTTCACACCAAATGCAGAGCAGATCTGCATGAGTTTCTGCACACACAGTGCAGTGGGTTGTGCCGCGTTTTTGATGCGTTCTGGGCCGTTTGCATACCTTTTTTTCTAGTTTAAAATGGGCTTTCAGTGTGTTCCAGGGCGTTTGCAGGCGTTTTTGATGCATTTGCATGCGTTCCAGAGCAGGTAAAATAGGGCCTGTTGCAGTTTTTTTTAATCTGCTCTGGAACTGAACACTGCGATGTGAACTGGAGCTAAAAATACCATTGGAATACATTGGACGCAGTTTTGCTCCGGTCTGTAACTGCTCTGCACCTGGAACGCGCTCGGTGTGAACAAGACCTTAGCGATGCCTGCTGGTGTGAATCAACCCGAAAGCTTACCATTTTGGGCAAAATTGTGCTAGAGAGCTCTTTCACATGGGTTTCCGATCAGTTCCACTTGTTCAGTTTTTCAGGAGGACCTGATCAGAAGCCCAATGTTAGTCCATGGGTAGCCGGGTAGCCGGATACGTGTGTCCAATTGCATTGGATTAGCCCCGACTCCGGCCAGGTCTAGAAAAACAGAGTTCTGTTTCGCCGAACCTGATTGTGCCACATCGGGGGAGGGGGAATTTGATGAACAGACACAGGCCCATAAATATCCAATTCCCCTTAGACTTACATGGTCCGGTTATTTCAGTTTTTTCCTCCATCTCAAGATGAAGGAAAAAAACGGAGCAGACGCGGATGTCACAATGGTGACCTCCGTTCTGATCAGCGGGAGGTCCGTTTACAGATCCCGTGCGGATCGGACCATGTGAAAGGGGTCTTATGCATTGAAAAAGAGTGAAGGTCCTGTTCCATGTTATAGCTGGTCTCTGCTATTGCTGTAAATGGAATATAATCAGAAATGTAACAAACACTGAAACAACGTTTCAATCTGCAGCCAGCAGAGGAACTTAATGCAACTGATCTTTTTCCTTTTTTCACACCTTTTGTTCCAATCAGCAGGGGATCCGTACAGAGATCTCCTGCTGATAGGGTTGCCACCTTTTCTTCAAGCGAAACCCGAACACTCTAGCAAGGCGCGGACATTTTATGGGGAGTCGTGGCTTATTCATATGTAAATAGCGCCACCCATTCATATGTAAATATCACAGTCGAGACTATTTTCCGTGGGGGGCTAGTAGCCTCTATCTTAATTTTGGTTGCCCCTGTCTGCCTGACATCTTGTGTGCGGATTTCGGCAGCCATAAAACCCGGACACAGCATTCAAAACCCGCACTGTCCGGGTGAATGCTGGACAGGTGGCTGCTGATCAGTGCAGTACGGAACGGAGGTCAATGTTGTACCATCCGTGTCCACTCATTTCATCTTGCGATAGAGGAAAGAACTGAACTTACCGGACCCATGTCGTTCTATGGGGAGTGGGATGTGTCCGTCTACATCAGATTATCCCCGATCTATCACAATCAGGTCCACCAACACAGAACTCTGTTCTCTGGACCTGGCCCGAGTCGTGGGTAATCATTTACATCCACCTGCTCATAGAGTAAAGGTGCCCATACGATTATCAGACAAAACTTTTCGTCCGATGATCGAATAGTCGTACGATTTTCGTACGGCAGCCCCATCATGCCCCGATGATCGCAATATGAATTTAGCCGTAATTAAGCACCTGGACGAAATGCGGTAATTCATTTGCCGTATTTTCGTTAGCGCAATCGCAGTGTAGATCGTACGACTTTTGACTGATGGAAACGCCAGCAACCTTGTGAAAATCGTACGATCTAGCAACGTTTTCAAACATGCTTGACCGTCAAAAGTTGTACGATTGTACAGTAATGTCGGTCGGACACTGCAATGCACACATACAATTATCGGACAAAAAGTCGATCGCATATGAAAATCGTCTGATAATCGTAAGGTGTATGGGCACCTTAACATTGGACTTCTAATCACATCCTCCTGAAAAACTGACCGGCGGATCTGAGCGGACCATCCACGTGAAAGGCCTAAAAACAGAGATAAAGGTTCAGTTTTGTTTTTAAATATCTGTCTTATTTAACCCTTTATTAAGGCCCCATTCACACCGAACCTGTTAGCATCCGGACGGATGTCAGCAGATGCCAACAGAAGGTTGAATGGGACCAGGTCACAGTGCTGCATTTGCATTGCAGTGGGCTGAAAAAAAAGTAGAGCATGCTCTACTTTGCAGTGCGACATAATACAATGCGTCAAAAAGGGATGTCAACGCAAAGAAATGCAAGTAACAAAATGACATTGAAGTTGGTTAGGATGTGAGTTCGACTCGGACATCACTGGTTCGTGTGTTCGGCAGTCTGTTCGCCTTGCGAAGCCTTAAGGTGGCCATACACTTTATAACCATCGCAAGACCTTAGTCTTGAGATGGTTGTAAAGTAATAAAAAAAACGTACAAACTGCCCATCTTGGACAGGCAGATCGTACTTGCGATCATCGCAAGCCCGCCCCCCTGAGGGGCGGGCTTCCGATGACCGCAATGCTGAACGGGCAGTGTGCGCGTGCGCACACCGGCCCGTGCGGCATTGATCTTACGATCATGCTAAAAACCAGCCGAAAATCGTACGATTCTCGGCTGGTTTTCTAGCATGCTCCTTAGACAAAAGACGTGTGACCGTACAGTAAAAACGGTCGAACGCCTTTCATACACTTTGCGATTATCATACGATCGTGGGATTTCCCGTGATTATCGTGCGATAATCGCACAGTGTATGGGCACCTTTAGTTGGCTAAAGGCTAAACCACAGGTCAGGTGCAAGACGTTGCCCAATCAGGGCACAGTACTCTGTAAAAGCCATGATTGGGCAAAGTCATGATGACTTTGCCCAATCTTGGCTCACCTGTCAGATGACATAGAACTACATGGTTGAGCAAAAACTACAAAAAAAAACGACACAGTATTTGTTCTTGTTTTATTTTTTATTTCGTCGAGTCGTCATCGTCGTGGGCAACGCTGGACGTCGTGATTGAACCTGGATTACATCGGTATATCCATTTTTGGGGTTTAAAAAAAAAAAGATTTGCAAAAACATGCCTTTTGGTTTTTTTTTTTCAAATAAAGGATTTTTTCAATTGTCTGGACTTTTTATTTACAATATTATCTAACCCCTTAGTGAATGGGTAGGGGTACAAGTACCCCTTACTCATTCACAAGGGGGGGGGGCAGCATCTGGGTGCTCCTTTATTAAAGGGGTACCCTGATGTGAATAAGCCCCCTGTCTGCACCCCCACAACCAACGCCCCAAGGCTTGTGGGGAAGAGGCCCTTGTCCCCATCGGCACGGGGACAAGGTGCTTTTTCAGGGGCATC
>NW_017306340.1:1551753-1552084 GCF_000935625.1 Nanorana parkeri
TAAGGGTCTGATGTGGAATTTTAGGGGGACCCCACATTTTTTTTGGGGTGGGGTTCCTCCCCACTTTTTTTTACACGCGGTCCCTCCTAAATATTCCTACCAGACCTTAAGTGTCTGGTATGACTTTTAGGGGGAACTCCACGCTTTTCTGTTTAATGTGGTCCCTCCTAACATTCCTACCTACCTAAAGGGTCTGGTATTGTTTGGGAGGGGGAACTGCACACTTTAAAAAAAAGTCATTTTTCTTTTCTCTAGAAATTTCAGTTTTGCTGCAGCAGGTTTTATACATTGTATAGATTTGCCACTTTACAGGCAGGTTAAGGGGACCCCC
>NW_017306340.1:1552201-1590646 GCF_000935625.1 Nanorana parkeri
CCCCCAGACACTATATTTAAAGGAATTTTTCATTTTTATTGTTACCCTTTAAGCAAAAATAAAACTGCTCCTTTATAAACTTTATTTTTTAAACCTTTTTTTTTGATTGATTCCTGTCCCCCAGGGCAGTACCCGGATCCCCATACACTTTTTATGGCAAATACATTGCACATAAGGCTTCAAAATGGGGACATTTGATTTTCAATGTTCTACCCCCATAGACTTGCATTGAGTTTGAGTTCGAATTCGAACTTTCCCCATGTTCGAAAGTTCAAATTCGAACCGAACCCGGGGGTGTTCAGCTCATCAATAGTCAGGACATGTTTATTAAAATAAAGATTGGCAAAAAAACACAATGGAAGTCAAAGGGATTGAAATTGCAAGTCAATGGACCTTGGTTGACTTTTTGGTCCGATTATGGTGTGAACGGGCCCTACGCCATTGTTGCATTTTATTAGCCCCAGTTAAAGAGGGAAAAAATATTTCTTCTCATAAGTCAATCGGATATTCCCTGGATCAACAGTCTCTGGTGTTTTTTTACTTATATAATATTAATATCCAGTAATATTCTGTGCATTTAGGAATACATCCAGATTTTTTTTAAAGAGTTAACCGAGGTAGCTAGAACAAGCTCCTGGGGGAGTCTATTCCACATTTTACAGCTCTAACTGTGAAGAATCCTTTCCATATGCAAAGGTTAAACCCCTTTTCCACCAGATGCAAAGAGTGCCCCCTTGTCCTTTGCAGTGACCTTAAAGTGAATAATTTGGCACCAAGCTCACTATATGTATTTATACAGGGTGATCATGTCCCCCCTTAATCGCCTCTTCTCCAGAGAGAACACATTCAGGTCAGTTAATCTTTCCTCATAGCTGAGCTCCTCCATGCCTCTAATGAGTTTAGTCGCCCTTCACAGCACTTTCTCCAGTTACACTACATCATTTTTGTGAACTGGTGCCCAAAACTGAACTGCATATTCAAGATGAGGTCTGACTGTTTTGTACAGGGGCAGGATTATGTCTCTATCTCTCTCTCTGGAGTCTAGGCCCCTTTTAAGTATTTTGCTTGCTTTAGAAACTGCAGCTTGACATAGCATGCTATTAATAAGTCTATGGCAGGGGTGGGCAAACTCTGGGTCTCCACCAGGGTGGGGAAACTACATATCCTATCATGCATCTGTCTCTGGGAGTCATACATGTGGCTGTGAGAATCTTGCAATGCCTTACGGGATTTGTAGTTGGGTTTTTTTTTGCATATCAATTTTTATTGTGACGAAAATCTATAATATAAACATTGCCAAAGAGGTAGAACACAATTTAGTTTTTGTCTTTCTTCACAACACAATACAAAATAAAGTGTAAGATACCAGTAATCGGGCTCCGAGTAAGATGCAGAACTAACAACAAGAAACAGTTGCAAAATCCATAAAAAGAAGAAGAAAAAAAAAACACATAGAGAAATACCGTTGTATAACAGCAACAACAATAGGTGCCAGCATTATATATAGTCAAAGAAATGAATATATTAAGAAATTAGTGGAATCGTAGGATTGGAGAAAGGGGGGATCGGATTCAGCTCAGCAATGTAGTCAGATAGAAGGAGTATCAAAGGACATCTAACCCACCGGGGATTTGTAGTTTGACAACAGCTGGAGGACGGGAGTTTGATCCAACCCTTGTCTATGGTCTTCCAGGTCACCCAGATTCTTGATCATTGACTGAAGAGACTAAACTGTGTTGATCTATGTGCCCAGTTCACACACCACATGCAGATGGGATGAGCGGTGCGTGGTGGAAAAATTCAGCATGCTGCAATTTTTCACAGCACACTAAATGCCACCACAGGTGACTGCACAGCACATACATATTGTACACTACCAATAAAGTTAACAAAAAAAGAAAAAGTAAGTAGTGACAATGATGTCAGAGCTGAAGAAGAGATCACTCTGCTGCTCACTGCTGCAGAGCCCACCATAGACCCCGCACAGCCCATCTGACACCCCGCAGAGCCCTCCTAAGACCCTGCACAGCCCACCTGAGAACCCGCACATACCAGAGACCCTGCACAGCGCCCACCTGAGACCTTGCACATACCAGAGAACCTGCTTAGCCCACCTTAGATCCCACAAAGCCCACCATAGACCCCCCAGTGCCCACTTGAGATCCTGCAGAGCCCACCTGAAACCCCGCACATACCTGAGACCGAACCCCCCTCTGCCCCAGGCCCCAGAGCGTTTGTTACGCCACTGGTGAAAACTCTGGTAGTGTATGATACAACACACACTGCTGGTGCTGCCACACACTAGTCCACTAAGTCCTAGTCCACTAAAGGTGCATTCACACCGGAATCAGAGCCAAAAATGCCAGTCAACGGAGGTATGTTGACTTGAGTTTGCAGTGTGTTGACATCTGTTGTGTTTTTTGTTTTAGTTTGATTTGTACACCAAGCTATATAAGGTATTGGTCCTGCCTTGCGTTGATACACATTAGCAGTTTACACCAGTCTATTGCGTTGCGCTATAGAAATGTAGAGCCTGCTCTGCTTTTTTTTCAGCAACGCAACAGTGTGAACTGCTCCCATTCATACACATTCATTTTCAGTAGGGCTGTAGAAATTAAAGATTCATTTCTCGATTAATCGTTAAACTTTTTGATCGATTAAAATTATTTTGATCGCTAATGAAAGCACTCACCTCACCGCCGGCGATCCGGTGACGTCACGGACATCGACGTCACCGTACTCCTCCCCCAAGTGGCTCCATCGGCATGTAAATGAATCGAACACGAAAATTTAAATCATTACCAGCCGTAATTTTCAGATGTTTTTGCGTTGGCCATTCGTTGAAAATCAGATGCCATCGTATCTGGTGTGAACGAGGCCTGTAATGCAACAGTCTAGTGCAAACAGGCCCTAAATGATACAATGTTCATTCTAATAACGAATTCCTAATAAAACCCGCTTTCCAGAACCATTTCCACATTTACAAATGCGAGACAAAGAGTATTTGGCTGACGAGAGTATTTTATTTGCATTTGTGTTTGCTCGTCATATACAGAAAACACTCCACTCTCTATAGACACTCCACTTCGGTCTTGACATATGAAGGATTAACTCTTTTTTTCCATTGGCCCAGCATTTAGCGCCTTTCTTCTGAATTGTTTACAGGTGTTGTAATCTCATTATGGATTTTTTTTGCGGCTGCCTAATTTATGAGGTTTAAATTGCTAACGCACTGTGGCTTCTGTATGAAAGCATCAAAGTTTGTTTCTCTTTGATTACAGCTCGGAAGCTCTCACTCTGCCTGATTATTATCTCAGAAACAGATCTGTATTTTTGCCAAGATTTCAGAGGTCAGGTGGAATTTGATGTGGTAAAAATCTGCATTCTCAATCAACTCGGCATATATCTGAGTGAACGCAGCAATTAGCCAGAAATGTGTGCAAATTAATGTACGTTGCATCAACACGATAATGAATGCTTATGGGGGAAAGAGAAACACCCGCGGTGAGGACTGCGTGAAGTTCTTCAAGATTTTGACTGTCATTATTTCTGAAAGGTTAACTTATGTTACCATTGCAGTAATAAGGCAAACCCCATAAACATAATTATAAATAACAGGCAAAGGTCCATTATGTGGGTCAATATGGGGCATTTGGGTTCTGTTCCTAATGCTGAATCCAATGAGGGACACCATCTGCATGGAGTTTGTATGTTTTCTGTGTCTGTGTGGGTTTCCTTCAGTTCCTCCGGTTTCATGCTACAATCTAAAAACATACTGGTAGCAAAACTGAACATTGTGTGCCTATGACTGGGGTAGGGGCAGCGAAACCCTAGGCCAGGGGTAGGCAACCTTGGATCTCCAGCTGTGCTGAAACTACAAATTCCATCATGCTTCTGCCGCTGGGAGTCATGCCTGTGGCTTGCAATGCCTTATGGGATTTGTAGTTTCAGCACAGCTGGAGAGCCAAGGTTGCCTACCCCTGCTCTAGGCAAACGTACACAGATGAAACTAGAGGGTCCCAGACTTCCCATGGTTTTGCCACCTGAGGCAATTTCATTCCCCGGGGATTGCGGGGTGGAGTGCTGATAGGCAATGGTCACAGGTTCACTTGGGAAGGGGGGTGGCAGGGACGGCGGCGGATGCCAGACTGTGCTGTCGGTGGCTCTGTCTGGCGTCCTGCCCAGCTCATGGACGTCACTGGCTGCCAGCAACTCAGTGGGACACAAGCCAGAGTGTCCCGCGCAGCTTTAGCCAACCGGTAACGTCAATGAGCTGAGCGGGCATAGAAAAGAAATCACCATCCCTGTATTCATTTATTATGATGCAGCGTCATATATATCAGTATATCCAACCTTTCGGGGCCAAGTAGGGTCCCTTCATCAGGGCGACATAGTGAGCTGGGTAGGACGCCAGGGGTTGCTAAGAGCTATGGCCACCCTCAGTGAGATGCTCTCTAAGGCAACCGCCTCCAGCTGCCTCATTATATGGATAGTTTCTCCTGTCACTCTGCTCTCTCCTCCTAGCAGCATGTCCCTTGTTAGCGCATTAACAATGTAGCACAGTCGACTGGCTCCTTGTGCTGCTACTTCCTCTCCCAGTATGAGCTCAGCTATACAGGGACTCCAAGATGCACATTTTGATATTTACAGTAGAATCATTTAAAAATGCATTACATGGTACATTCATCAATACAGAGCTGCATTAATATTTGACTTTTAGGCTGGGTTCACACCTGGGCGTTCCTAATAGGCGTGTATTATGCAAGTCTTTTAAGCACGTTTTTTGGTCCAATGAAACGCGCGTTCGACACTCGTTTTTTAACCTCCCTGGCAGTATGATTATTTTTTTAAAACTTCCCGCCGGTTCCGCCCCCCTGCGACGCTCACAAGGGATGGAACCCGGAAGACAGCAGCAGCCGCAGGGCACAGCGGGGATTGCGGACAAGGTACGACCTCGCAGACACGCCCCCTGCCCGCAGTACGATCGCTGCAAGCACTATTTTTGCAGATCACACTGGACCAGAACGCAGGCAATGATATGCCACGTGTTCTGGTGCAGGCAATCTCACTGCGGACAGGGGGGCGTGGCTGCGGTGCCATTGACTTCAATGCACCGCCACCCCCACCACCTGAACACAGGAAGCCGGCCATGATGCAGTGCAGTCCAGCAGCGAATTGCGCTGATATTAAATGAGGGCCGTTCACACACGGAGCTGGTGTGAACGGCCCTCAAAGGTGGATGTCAGTCTGGAGTAGTGAACATCCCTAGGCAGGCTGCATTAGCATGCAGACTGCTCTAAGTAATGGCCAAATGATCCCAGGACTATACAGTATAATTTGAAAGATCTGAAATCTAATGAATTTAATGGGTGGGCAAGGGACAGTAATTCAGGGGAGAAAAGGGCTAGATGGTGCTGTATGTCCCACATCTGGGAAATGAGGTGGGCTTTGCAGCAGCTTTTAATGCACACTGCAAAAGGCAGCCCATTAGACATGAGGACGCCAAAAGACATACCACAGCCGGAGCCGAGCAGGACAGAGGTGAGCAGTCACTGCCGCAAGACCAAGCATCGGGTGAGTATTTCTTTATTTTTGCTCCTAGACCCCACAGCGAGCGTCTAACCCTTGCAATGTGGGGGTAGCCCCGCTGCAAGGGTTCATTTTTTTTAATTTTGCTCTCCCCTCCCAGCATTTGAAAGGTTTCATTCTTGTTTTGTCTAGGGGGATTGGAATAAGCAGTAATACCAAGATGTGCATCTCTTGTGAAGTTTGAGGATGAAATGCTCCACAGTGCTTGCAGCAACAGAGGTCAGTGAGGGCTTGTTATAATGCTTCTTAGGAACATGTCCAAAACATGGTCACGTTTTGCTTTAAGATTTAGAGCTCTGATGTGTGTAGTAACCCTTTCATCTCCCTTATCCTGCACATCTGAACATTAACCCCTTCCATCACCATCCTTCCACTGTATGTGACTTGTTCATTAAGCCCTTCACCTCTGCCTCCCCCTGCGTATGACCTGTACATTTAATCTATCTAGTACACTATTACCAAACTTCATGTTTTAAAGTGATATTAAAGTCAAACGAATTTTAAGCTATTTCAAATGCTGATGAAATCTCTTAAAATGAATGGTGCTCCTTGATGTTTAAGAGGGTTATTCACTAAAGGGTGAAGAGTTTGGAGAAGACAGGAGAAGTGAACAATCTAGGACAACATAGCTGACCTGGAAACATTCTCCAATTCAGCTCACTTTCCAGTTCAGCTATGTTGTCCCAGATTGTTCACTTCTCCCGCCTTCTCCAAACTCTTCACCCGTTTGTGAATAACCCTGTAAAGGTCTTAGTTTCCTGCAGAATGAGCGGATCCCCTGAGCACTGGCCCTGACTTCCTGTTTTAGAGTGACTCCTTACTCAAGCAGAGTGCTGTGCAGTCACCCTTGTGTGTGCTAGAGACTACAATAATACACCAAAATGGCCACTGTTACTGTTCTTCCCTATAAACCACTCAATGTGTGCACAGTTCTATACCCTGCATATAAATCCAATAATGTGAAATGAAATATTACGTCCTTACTGTTTCTACGTGGCTAGAAATGTGTGAGAAATGCACACCACAAATCTTTGGGGTCCATTTTAGATTATATTGTGGCACCTTCAATAACAAGAAAAAAACTGACTTCCACCATGATGTGTTTATTATTATTTAGGAGCACATGTCACGCTGAAATCATGCTATTGTTGTTGTGTTTGCATGCGTAGTAGATGCACTGCAGTCCTGGTTTATGTTTTGTACTGGGGTCCAACGAAGATTAGCTATACCTCTGACAGTATACAATACCATTGGTTAGAAATCAAATCTAATTTATTGTATATTAAACACCTACATGACATTCAGGCAGCCACTTTGTAACTGATAGTGGTAAACGTTTATTAAATCCATTCCAGCACTAGTAAGATATTGTTAAAGTTTAATCCGTCTGTCTGTAAAGTTTCAGTCTTTTGTTTTAAATGTTAGATAATATCCTCGTCTCCTAGTCAAAGAAGTCATCAAAATCATCAGCATTCTGCGTCTGTGGTCTCAACATAGCTTCGATATCTGAGCTGCTGTCTTCAGATTCACCCCAAAATGCTATCAAAATAAACACAAAGAAATGAACAAACAGTGCTTGTCATGCAGTTTTAGATTCAATGACCTCTAAACAATATACAATCCTTATTAATGCAGGTTAGACAGTTATATAGTTATGGTAATATTCCCATATCCTATGGTTCATAACAGCAGACTATGTGAACAGATACAGTATTGAGGGAACCCTCTGTGCCTTCTATTGCTCCTATAGGCTCCCACACATAGTTACTTAGCTAATTAGGTTAAAAGAAGACCCATATCTATCAAGTTCAAGCAGAACTGCACACGCCGTCTCTCCTTGGTTCACCTTTATCCACCTAAAGGAGAATTATGGGGTGAGTGAGAATCACTCATCCCCATAATTCAAGCCGACCTGTGACACTGAAGCTATCAAAGGTCGATTCTATTGAATGGGAAGTCAGCGAACACACACCACCGATCGCTGACTTCCTAATCCTCTCCCTGCAGAGAGCAGTGACCGTCAGTCCTCGTTCCCCGCAGGGATTCCCACTCCCCTCTCCGTTCCTCCAGCGCTGACTGAAGAAATAGACGAGGGAGGGGGTGGGCGGGCACAGCTGGCTCTGCCTCTAGAGAGTATTTTTGGGATCCATCCCGACTGTGGAGCGGCCTTGCGGTCTCAGCATATAGCAGGCAACAGCCCTCTATATGCTAAGTTTTGGGTCACCAGAGGACACAGTATATGTCCTCCTGTGACCCTGAAGAGAACTATGGGCAAAAAAGGTTGCCCCATAGTTCTCCTTTAAAGGATGGCAGGCCAACTCTCCTCGTACGCATCCCCCCCTTCTCCTCTCCTTCCATGCTCTGGTTTCCATATTTCATTCTCCATGGAACAACCTGCTTCCATTCAGCCTGGGACTGCCTCCCCACCACTTTCTAATCCTCATAACCACCACCATACCAGTTAAAGCCCACGCTGCAGAGGATGAAACACCTAGCATGGCTACCAGCTCCCCATTAGATCAGCACTCAACTAAATCTACATACCAGCAACTTATCTGCAGTCATCCTCCTCCCCGTCACTCATTGATCCCCAATCCTGGCCTCACATCTTCATCCTATAAGCAGGTTAAAGCAGAACTCTGGGGGGGAAAAATCTTAACCCTTTCAGTGCAGCCTCCCCCACAATGTTCGTTTGTGTCTAGGTTAAAAAAAAAGTTAGAGTTAAAGTTATACTCACTTAATCCTTGGAGATGGCTGGCTCTTAGACCGATCCCTTCTGCCTCGCTCCCCCTCTGCTGCAGTGGTCTAAGGTCTGTGAGTCATCACGTTCTATACACAGTGTATGGGACATGAGGGCACAGAGGGACTGCAGCAGAGGAGAGAAGCTGGAGGGAGCGCTGTCTTAGCAGTCTGGCTACGAAAATCGGGCGGGTTTATCTTTTTTTTTTTTTTGGAACGTAGACAAATGAGCACTTAACCCTTGCAGTGTGGGTGTAGGCCCACTGCAAGGGTTAGGATTTTTTTTCCCCTGGAGTTCTTCTTTAAAGTGATATTAAAGCCTCCTTTTTAAAAAAAATATTTCCTACAAGGAGACCCAACTTTGATTGAGGCTGTTGCCGTTTTTCTTAAAAAGTTTGTAATACCTCGTTTTCTAGTAGGTCCCCGCAGCAATATTCCCCCTGCCCCTACACGGGTGCCTCCATCAGCTAATGGAGGCACCCATGCGCGCTCATGCCCGCAGTGGCTTTATGCGTCCATAGATACACACAGCCCTGTGGCAGACCACACCCCTTCTCTCCGCCCAACAATTTGATTAATGGCAGGAGGAGCCTAGGGCTCCTTTGCCATCAGTATCCTCCCCCCTCAACCAGGAAGTTTGGGGATTGGAGGATTGCGGCGGGGATGAGCATAGCTGACAGGTAAATGTGGGGGGACTGGGGGAGAAAAAAAGGTATTGGGCGCTTTTTACCCTAATGCTGAGAATGCATTAAGGTAAAAAATGCCCAGACCTTAGAACTACTTTAAAGCGTATATAAAGCCCAAAACCAAAAATTTAATATATACTTAGCAAGAGTAAATACGCCTTTCCGTGGCCCTTACCATTGCTTCTACATTCACATTTTATTTGACACTCCCTTTTTACTATCCATGAATAATGTACCTGAACCTTCACAATACATTAACTGTAACTCGATAATGTGCTTTTCTCATTCAGTGTCCATTGTCTTTTACTGTAACCTTCTAATTTACTGTTTATCAACCGCTTACCCTTCCCACTAAATGTGCATTCAGCCTTAAAGGAGAACTATGAGATGAGTGATATCCACTCACCTCATAGTTCTAGCCGACCTGTGACAATGAGACTGTCACAAGTCGGCTCAGTAGATCGGGAGGTGAGCGAACACATACCAGGTTCGCTCACCTCTCGATCCTGTCACGGCTCTCTGCCGTGACAGGGGGAGGGGCTGGATTCCCCTCTCCCTGCTCCGATCTGCCAGCGCTGACTGGCGGAACGGACGGGGTAGAGGGCGGGTACAGCTGGCTCTGCCTCTAGATAGGCAGAGCCAGCTGTCACTCACGCAGCTGGGCGGATCCCGTCATCTAAGTCGGGATCCGCTCCGGCTGCGGCGTCTCTGTATACCGCGAGCTGTAGCTCGTGGTATACGGAGCTTAGGGTAACGGGAGGACGCTAGTTTGACTTACTGTACATTAACCCAAAGACTTACTGTACGTTAACCCTTTACTATCCAAAACATGAACCCCTGTGCATTCACTGTATACTGCTTACTTTCTCTTTCCCCTTCACACCTACAATACAGATCCCCCCTCCTCATCCAATAAGAGTAAATCCCAATATCTCGTACTGTGCTTCCCTGACTGACGGACACCTATAAAATTCCCAAGGAGCAAACCGCATTCATCAAGAAATCTATTTTTATCTCTAACAAATGTATTCACATCACATCATCTGAATCTATTCTTTCCCTTCTGGGTCAACAGGCACTCCTGTTACGTTAATCATCTAGACCCTTCCTTCCGCCCTTCCTGTGCCCAAAATGTGAATACTTTTGCCAGCTAACAGTGGAGAAAATCACGCTGTGCGCACACTTGCTGGCTAGACTTCTAGCTAAGTGCATCCAAATGTTTTTGTTTTTCCAGAGATTATAGGCTTACAGAGACTGAAAAAAGGTTGTCATAGAGTCATAGGTGTGCAGCAAAATGTTTCCTTTTACAATAAAAAGAGTTTATCTTAATTATCTTCAATCCTCATAAATGGAATAACATTTTTAATGTTAAGGATTCGCATTTCATATAAAACAATGAAATTAAAACGATGTCGGTAAAGTTCACAAACTAGAGAAGTTGTCATAAGATGACTATTGTTTTTATGTGAAATAGAATATATAGAGGGGAATTTATCAAAACTGTAGCAGACAAAATCCGGAGCAGCTGTGCACAGCAACCAATCAGCAACTGTCATTTTCAAACCTTAACTTAACAAACTGAAGAAAAAAAAAAGCTGATTGGTTGCCATAGCCAACTGCTCCAGATTCTGTCTGCTCCAGTTTTTATACATTTCCCCCCCATTGTCTTTTCAATGTTTCCTTGGCTATACATGTAAGAGAGACCAGTTTGATTTAACCCTTTTGCTGCCAAGGCGAGTTTTGCACACATTATAATCCACATTTTAGGCCTGAAAATTACTTAAATCCCCCAAAACGTAATAAATATTCTGAAAGCAAAGACCCTGTAGAAAAAAATGGTGGCAGTTGCGCGATGTTCGTGCAACTCTTTATCAAACCCCAAATTTTTGTAAAAAATGCACTTAAGTTAATTTATGTGTCCAAAAACACAACATAATACCCATTTTTTGTAAAATATAAAAGATGAGGTTAGGACAAGTAAGCAGATACCCAACATGCCCAGGTTAAAAATTGTGTGTGTCCCTGCAACGGTGACAATAAAGTACCTCATTGTCCATAGGTGATGCTTTAAAAGTCCGCACAGGTCATCAGTTTAGAGATATCTATGAATATTGGCCCTAGAATTATTGCTCTCATTTGCGTGCAGCGATACTTAACAAACCTTAATATGCGTGCTCGCATATTAAGGTATGACATTTTATTGTAATGTAATGTAAATGTAATTTTGACATTTTATTTTTTAAAAGCTTTTTTATTTAACTTTATTTTTTTAATATATTTTTTATTTTATATTTTAAAAGCTTTGACTGTGAGCTTTAAAACTTTTTTTTTTTAAACTTAATTTAGATCACATAAGGGGGCCTAAAAGCCCCCTAGGTGATAGCACATTGGAGGTTGCAGGTTCTCTTTAAGGTGACATTAGGGGTCAAATAGACCTCTGGTGTCACCTTTCCAGTTACTGGAGTGTAGATTGCGCTCCAGTTTAAAGGAGCCTGCTGCCAGTGAAGTATGACATACTTTGCTGGCAGCGAAAGGGTTAAAGCCCAACTGAACCTTCCGTTTAGCTAAATCCATTTCTGGTACATCAAAACAAGAGTTATTCAATGTCTTACCTTGTGTGTTTACTTTATAGACCAAAACTATTGTATGTGTTCCATTGCACTCCTGACCAATAGATCGCAACATTTCTAGTGGGTGCATGCAGTGACAAGTGGATGGCTCCGCACATAAAGGCAATAAGGATGAGAATCACCAGTAACTCTTTTCCTTATTTCTTTATATAGCAGTCACATCCTGAGTAGAAAAGCCTGTCCCCTGCTGGCGTGATCTGTGTGGAAACAGTGGTATTTCTGCAGTGGCCAAGCACATCCCCTGCTGAGACAGTGTTAAGTCTCTCAAATCAACAGGGAGCATCATTTTACGGATTGGAGAGCTTTAGGTCTGACTCAGCAGGGAGAGTGTGTCGGACCTCTGTAGATAGACTGCTGCTGTAAGACTTTGTGCACCATTTGCTTTGAATAATTGTTATCAATATGTGCTAATAATATTAATGTGTGTTTTAAAAAGCTTATTTATGTATAGTTGGCAATTATATATACATAGTATCAGACATATTTGCTTATATGTATTAGAGAGGAACTTTACCCTTTCCTCCGTTTCTTATGTTAACACCTGTTTTCTCAATTCACATACTCACCTGCCCAGCATTGTCCTGTTGCGATCCGCTGCCACAGCCCGTATCCCGCACCGCCATCTTGGCCCTTCTTGGTCATCGGTAGCCAGCTATCTGTTTTGGGTTTAGGTAACTGGACCCTCAATTATGCACATCAGGTCTGCCCACTGACCACTGTGTGTCCCTGCTCCTGCAACTTCCTCAGAAATATGACCGGGATATCCCAGGGATAAAAAAGGCCTCCAAATTGTACAGGGGTGAGGAGTTCAGGGAGGCACAGTGATTCAGTTGACTGAAGGTCCACTTTAATGTAATTCCATATTTCCTGCTTTGCAGTGCTACAACATGGTTGTGCTCTACTGCTCCTTCTCACAATACAAGCCTATGAGTCAACCGACTCGTTACAAATAAGGTAAAAACTGTGTGGCTGATCTCTCATCTCAACAGTTGCCAAGAAATCCAGCTGAATCATTGTAGTAGCTGAGCTACTCTGCCTCTAGTGCACAATCTACAAACTTCCACATACAATGACAAAAATATGGAAGAGCTACCATGAAAATAATCAGTTGCATCAAAGCCACACTCCGGGAAAATGATAACTGCACTTATGTGGTGTGTGCAGAAGGCGGCTGCCAAGTATAACAAATCTTTCCTTGCAGGACGCCGTCCCCTGCACGCAACACCCAATTGCGGTGTGTAAAGGATCATTTTGCCCGGAGTGTGGCTTTAAAGGTAAACACTGCAATGATGATTCTAATTATATGCTTACTAATAATATGGTAAGCTATCCCTTAAAAGCTATTTACCATTCACTATTTTTATTCCCTGTAAATATGTTCAAATAGTACTGTTTATTTTACACCTTACAACCTGGGAAAATGATATCATGTAAGAAAGTTGTTTTTTTTTTTTCTTTCCGTGGCATCTTATCATCTAGACAAGCAGAGAATTACCTTGTGAAAGCAAAATGATAGTGTTGTTGTAAGGTCACACTTGTATGAATTGGAAAATAACCAGGAAACTGCTGAATACAATACACGGGAGCATGTCACTCAAATGGCTGTACTATTATCCCACTGAGATTACAAAGAATATGGCTGAGCTTGTAGCAAAGGAATTGTGTCCCTTATAATTAGGTCAGGATAACATGAAATGTTACTACCCTTGGAGACTGATGATAGACGTTTCATAGTAATTGTGTTTAGGGAACTATTTTAAATCGGTGGAAAGCAAAGGTAGGAGCTGAAATGCTGACAGGGATGCAATTCAGAAACAGATATTCAACGTCAGAAAAATGAAAAAATAAAATAAAAATATATATATATTTATCACCTTAAAAAAAACACTTGCTGCGGGTAGCCGTAAATATACCGCGGCCCACAGAAGTGATTATACCAAGAACACAGCTGCCACTGCAGCTGTGTTCTTGGTGTAATTTTAAACAGCCGGCAATGGCTATTCAGGTACAAGTGATCTGTCGTCTATAACGTTTGTACAGATCGGCGGAATGTTCTGTCAGCCAGCCCCCTCTGCCGCCGTCTTCCCCGGGCTCTGCTGTCCGCTGTGCGGGCCCGGGACGGGCATTGCGGGTCTCCACGCAACAATCGGAGAGAGATCAGCAGGCTTCCAGCTGCTGAACTCTCCTCCAACCACTGGACCCAGAAGTGATGTGTATTACATCACTTCCGGTGTCACTGTACACATTCTCTGGCTCTTAGGGCCAGGAGAAGAAGCTGGGGAAGCAGATCTCTGCTTCCTTAGGGTTCCTAGGTGACATTAGGGGTCTGAAAGACCCCTGATGTCTCCATAAAAAGGATCTGTCACACCCTATTTGCTATTACATAGAGGGCTTGTAAGCCCCTATGTGATAAAAATAAAGTTAGTGTTAAAAAAAAGTGTTTAAAAAAGAAAAAGTAACAAAGTAACATATAAATAAAGTAACACATAATAAACTAACATAGTAATAAAGTAACATATACAAATATTTTAAAAATGGCAAACAAATTTTTTTAAGTCTACGTGCACGCACATACATACACCAACACGCGTCAGTGCGCCTTTGTGCAAAAACGAACTATACATGTTACATATCGCAGTGAACGTCGGAGTGAGAGCAATAGTTCTAGGGCCATTCATCCCTGTTAGCACTAAACTGATGAGCGGTAAAAGCTTTTAAAAATGTCCCCTATGGGAAAATTTGGGTATTGAAGTTTTTTGTAGCTTCACGGGCGAACTGAATTTTAAGACTTGACATGTTTGGTATCTACTTACCCGACGTGACCCCGTCTTTTATATTTTACAAAAAAATTGGGTATTATATTATGTTTCTGTGCAATAAATTTCCTTTTAGTGTATTTCATGCTAAAAATACTGGTTTCATAAACATGTATTCAAATATCATGTGACATAAAAAATTGTACCTAGCATTTTTTCAATCTACAGGGCCTCTGCTTTCAGAAAATATATCATTGGTTGGGGGTTTGAAGTTGTTTTCTAGCCAAAAATTCAGATTTTATCATGTGTGTGCAAATAGTAAGAAATTGCTCCAGATGGCAATTGGTTAACATTAGGGTTACCCATGTTGAAAATAATGACCTTTAGACTTAATTTTGGTTGCTCCTTTATTTGCTGCCATCTGTGTCACAGGTTCTGGTTCCGGGCTCATGTTTTCTCTTCTGTAAAGAAAAATATACAGAAAGTCAGGTCAGGTTCCTGAGCCCTATACCAACTCTAACAACCATAATCAGTGCCGACTTGTATAGGAATAACCTACAGACACCAGTCTTTACACTCTGATCTTTACTGATGCAGAATGTCTTTTACAGAAATCCCAACAACAGGCCTTTATCAAGTTGGGATATATCATGCTGTGTGATAAAGGTGACATATCAAGCAATACTATCACATTTAATGATCATGTTCAATTAAAGTAGTACTAAAGCCAAGTTTGTTACTTCAGAAATGCATATGTGTAGTCTACATCACGGAACCGGCAGGAACAGATATAAAGGCAAGCTTGAAAAAAAGGAGAGACAACATACAATGCGAATAAAGACACCTACAGCTGAAATGATAATGTGTAATCTCACTTACAAAGCAGAAAGTTATAAATAATACATTTAAAGCCTAACTGAACTTTCAGTATAAATCAGCTAAATGGATTCCAAGTGCATCCAAACAAAAAGAAAGCATCCACAGCCGAAGGAGAAAAGACTTGTTCTCTGGGTGGAAGAAGTGGTCTCTCTGCAGAGGTCCAACACCCCCCTGCTGAGTCAGAGCCAGAGCTCAGTAACTGGTGGGGAGCAAGATCTTTGCTGATTGCAGCTATAGGTCTGACTGAGCAAAGGGGGCATATCAGACACCTGCAAAGGGATCACTGCTTCCCCACATTGAGCAAGGATCCCACTCTGCAACTACTGGCATTAGGCAGGCTTTTCTACTCAGGTAGTGGCTGCTTTAGAAAGAACACAAACTCTACGACATTGACCACCTTTTATTTTGATGCTCCTGTATTTAGCTGGATTTAAACTGCAGTTTTAATTGGGCTTTACTCCTGTCTGGGAAACCCATCACTAGGATAGGTAGGAAGCACTTCCCTTCTTCTGTCCACAGACTATGGCTGACAAGTTAGGGGTAACAGTTTTAAGGGTAAATAGCACTCTGGAGGGTAGTTTTATACTCAATGTTTGAAGCAGAGAACATGGAGAATCGCCTCCCTAAAACTCCTAGCACCCTGCACCATTTTAAAAGAAGCCTTTACTGCCTGTTTGTATTCTGGTCATGCTTTGGAAATCCCGAGTAAAAAGCGTGAGTAACTGAGCACCAGGAGCAGGACAGTGGTTGTTGGCAATGACAATGGGGCACTAGTCTTTGAGGAGGGGACCCTGGCAATGTGTGTTTGATATGTCTGTGAAGGTTCTCATTCATCCAGGTCATGGTATATATGTAAAACAATAAGTCAAGGCAACTGGACTTGCTATATTTTTCTTGAAGACATTTCACTGGTCATCCAACCAGCTATCTCAATTCAGAATGACTTGTACAAAAATTATCTGGGAATAAATATGGTGAATGTTGCTCCAATCCACATAATCTGTTAGTCGCAACCAGGTGTTGCCTGCATTTGCATAATTGGAGTCTAGGTGGAGAGAGGTGTTAAAACAGCATTGTATGTGGCAGGCAATAGATGCCCCCCCCCCCCTCTATTCAAGCTTGGCTTCTCCATTTTTACATAAATGGCTTCTTTCACACCTCTTTTGAACCAGTCCTCCTCCCTGTCTAGGATGCATACTTTACTGTCTTCATAGGAGTGACCTTTTTCCTTTAGATGAAGGTATACTGCCGAATCCTGACCAGAGGGTTTGCTCTTCTATGCTGTGCCATACACGCTGGTGTAGCCGACGTACAATTCTGAGCACTCCTTGCTGCACTAAACTGCATACACAATGTTGTTCATCTTGTGTTTTGGCGTTTGGTCTTTTGGTTGTACCAGTTGTTGCCTCAGTGTATTGCTGGGTTTAAAACAGACAGGGATGTGATGCATTTAAAAACCCTTCTGAGTTTCTCAGACACCCCAGCTACATATGGGATGACCAAATTCTTCACTATATAGGAGTCTGGGTAGAGTCTGCAGGGACTATATGGATGTTTTTTGAATATATTATTTTCAACCGCAGTCTGAACTATCAGATCCTCTTTTTGTGTGCTGAATACTCTGAAGCGGCGGTCAATTTTGAACTTTATAAGCAGCCTACAATGCCATCAGCACCATGGACAGCACAGGACACAACTCTAACTATACGCAATACAGTGTTTGTTCAAATAGAATGGTAACAGGTAAATGACAAATATTTCATATTAAATTCTCATGGGGGGAAAAACACATGTGAATGATGAATAATGCAATAACAACAAAGTGATCCTGTACTTTGCATGGAACACTTCTAAGTTTGAATTGTTACCAAATCAAGTCCATTGGCAGTGTAACACACAGATAGATTGCACATATATGACTTTAAGATAATCTAAAGGCGCACATACAACAAGGCTGGACTAATCCCAGGACCCAGATACCCAATGCTCCTTACAAATTACAGCTGGAGCCTAACTTTTGAGAGTTTTCTTTAGTTGTTGTCAATGGAGCTGGCTCCTAAAATAAAATCTTACTGGCTCCTGGAATGGAGAGACTGGCTCCTGATGTTGTACAATCAGACTGTATAGTGCATGACCAGGAAGATAAAAGTGCAATGATTTATTGTCTAACTCAAGTAGAACCTAAGTAGTAACCGAAGTTGAACTGAAGTAGTTCTAACAATATACAGTGCGTGCTTATCCAGCAACTGGCAGTTCTCTACATTTAGTCACATTCAATTGGAGAATGACAGTTCTGTAAATCAGTGCCTTTGTCACTTTGTTTTTTTTTAAAGTTGCTAGTAGGTATAGAGTGCAGGCAGCTAACTGCAGCAGCTTTCTTGCTTCATGCACACTAAAATCCTAGGCTACTATGAACCAGGAGAGTTCTTGAACTTAATTATGACGGAGTATGTCTACCTCATCTACCTCCCATGCATTTCTACTGGCCAGTGGGGCAGTCCATCACTGTCAAGCTTTGCCCATTCTAAATAACCTAGTATTTAAGCATTCAGGCACCACTAGTCCGGAGGGAGTCAGCAGGAGTGGGGATCAAGTAAGCAAAACAGCTTTTTCCTGTCCCTAGGTGTAAACAAGCGGTTAACCCTCGCATTGCAGGGGTAATCCCATGCAAAGGGAAACTTTTCATTTTCCTGAAATTGAGCTTTAACTCTTTGTTAGGACCAGTGGTGTATTTAGCATTTGTGCTGCCCTAGGCAAGACTAGACCCGGGCGCCCCCCCATATCTAAATTTGCCCCACCCCTTCCTGTTTAAAACATTTTGCATAACCTGTCAGAAGCTGGATACAGCGAGCGTCTGTTTAAATAATAACAGGCGGGCGCTGTATCACTTCTGCCAGCATCGGAAAGAGGAGGCTGCTAAGAATTGACTGGCTGGGCTGGCATCAGCCTGGCCGAGCAGTATACATTGTTGTCAGGGCACCACAGGGATCAAGAGTATGTAACAGAGTGCAGAGGTCGGTGAACAGTGTAGACGGGCGCCATTATTCTGGTGGTCAGTGTGAAGAATGCTCCTTACATGGCTGATCAGTGGAAAGTGAAAATGTCCCCTTAAAGGACAATTTAAACCTTGCGTTTTTTTTGCATACTTTATATCTACTGCTAGCAAGAGGTGTATACAGTATATAGATCAGCTAGCAAGCAGTAGATATATGCAAAAACATTAAGAAAAAAAAAAGTAACTGAAAGGTTAAAACTTACCTGTGTCTCGGGCAGCCGCAAAGGCTCATGGAGTGGGCGCATGCGCAGTAGAGATCTTTGGCCATTCTCCTCGCGTCCCGACCGAAAATGTGAACTGCGCAGGCGCCCTCGCTTGCTAGCAGTAGATATATGCAAAAAAAAACGGAGGGTTTAATTATCCTTTATGGTCACTTTAGGCTCCCCACACACATTACAATCTGACTGATCTCCTCTAGATCTACCAAATTCCATGTATAGGAAAGCAGAACGAAGTGGGAAGTTTGAGAGCAATTGTGGTGCGTTCTGCAATGCAACGCAATTGGTGTGAACAAGCCCTGAGGGAGAAAAGTATCCACATACTAACCATCACTGTCTGCCTCCATTCCTCTCTACCTAGGTCACATTTCCCATACAACAAAACACACTGCTCTGTACATTAAACGGAGCTTATACAAACATGCTGTCAGTACGCAGTACAAGGCGTTTGCCTAGGGCCGCTCCCAAGTGAAGTGCCGCTCTAGGCAAACGCCTTGTTTGCCTTGCGGTAAATACGCCCCTGGTTAGGACCGACAGTGTACAAATTGAGGTTACAACCGATAACAAGATCTGCCAGCACAGTACATACAGGGATAATTATACTAGACATTAACTCCTCGGATCCTTGGATTACTCGGATATTACTATATCTGAATAATCTGGAATTACACAGATATAACAGTAATATTACAGATATTATTTGTCAAAAAAAGTAAGATCTACAGAAAAAAAAAAGCTCTTTGATACAATCCCTCTAAATATTATTCATACCCTTGCAGGTGGGTGGATGAGGGAGAGGGCACCTCTCTGAAATGATGGCAGATAGCAAAGGAGCTAATGCTTCCCTTGCTATCTGCTTTGTTTTTTGTTCTTATTCTGACAGCGGCAGATAGCATGGGAATGAATAACTAGGCTACTATTGGCTATTTCAAATAGTGATAGCCAATAGCAGGCTGGCAATTGCACCTGCCCACTGCTGCTGTCAATCAGCAGAGGAGGACCTGAAGGAGAACTTAAGGTCCACCTCTGCTGATTGACAACACCAGTGGGCGGGTGCAATAGCCAGCCTGCTATTGGCTATTCCAATTTGAAAAAGTCAACAGCAGCCTAGCTATTAATTTCCTTGCTGTCTGTTGTTTTATTTTTCTATGACTCAGACTGCGACCGGGCCCTGGTGTTCGGCCAGTTGGGGGAGCCCAGAGAGAAAGAAGAGGGCCCACCACACGCAGCTTCATCATGCTGCCCGCTGTGTTTTTGACACTTGCGGACCGCAGTTCAGACAGAGGGATGGGGAAGACGCTGTAGTGGGTGGGGTAATTGATTTGCCATGCGTTCCGGTGCAAGCGATCGCACTGCAGTGCCATTGACTTTAATGCACCGCCACGCCCTCTCCCACCCCAGAACGCAGTGAGCTGGCCGGGATGCGATCGAGTGTGTTCCAGCACAAAATCGGGCCTGAACACACTGGAGCTGGTGTGAACTAGCCCTGAAAGTCATACCATACATACTGTTATATAGATTGCTAGATAGACTGCTATAGATTTCAGGAATATCTGGGAGAGTTGGGATGTCTACCCTTGGAAATTTTCATGTTTTATTTGTCTTAGAACAGTAGTGCTCAACCTGAGGTAGGGTAGTTTAAGATGCTTGCTCTGACCAGTTGTAATGACAGATCAGCGTCCCCAAATGACCTGGGGACGCTGATCTGTCAATAAACAATAACAACTGGGCGGAGCAGGTCCTGACGTCATGGCCGGCTCCGGCCAGTTGTTATTCATTGGCCGGGACCTGCTAGAAGACTCGGATCTAGCTGTCTCTGCTAGCTCTGCCAAATTGTTTTTCTTTTGCCAGCATATTTGCCAGCGTTTTTTTTAATTTTAATTAAATTTTTTCTTTTCTTTAAACTATTTAATTTTTTTAATTTTCCTATTTTGTTACTTTTTTAAAATTGTTTTTCAACTTTTTTTTTTTTTATTCATTTCACTCTTTTTCTATTCTGCTTGGTACTCAGAGGTACTGAGCGGAATTGCCGAGCCAAGTCGACCTCTGACCGGAGGCAGCCGATGTACGGCTGATTTTTAGCCGATGTACGTTGAAATCAGCCGTACAAGCCAGAAGTGACTAGCCGAACAGCGTTCGGCTCACTTTACTTCGGCTGGGTTTTTGTGAATGAGACGTTAAATCTTCTATTAGGAAAGGATGATTTGTAAAAACAATACAACAATGTGGCATATTACATAAGGACTAAGTGTGAAAAAGATGTCCAAAATGTTTCACAAAAACTACATGCCAATGAATGATGATAATAATAATAAAACCATTAACATATTAACTGAGACAACTATGGTGTGTCTTGGTGTAGAAACAATAAGTGAAAGACTAAGGCAGTTAGGCAGGAGAGAGGGTTCGCAGAACAAAAAAGTAGGAAAGACGGAGGGGGAGAAGGGATAGGAGGGAAGGATGTAGGAGGGGAAAAAATGGTGGGGGAATATATAATGAGAGGGAAGAGGGAGTAGGATAGGATAGGATGGAGGGGGGTGCAGCATAGTAATAGCACAGAATGCTTCTAAGATTCATGTACACACTTCGGTCAAGTAGGGAAGTGAGCTTGAAAGTCGGAGGAGCCTTTTTATATGAGCTAAACAGCCCACATGGCTTGGAGAGAGGACTAAATCTTCAAGGGGGCTGCACTATGTCTACTGAGGTCCACACCTACTTAATTCCGAAAAAATATATATGATAAAAGTCAAAATATACATATGAAAGTTACCATATTTCATTTCAGAGGAAGGGGAAGGGGCCATTAAATATTTTCTAAAAAATGTAGCTTCCAGATGATGTAAGCAAGAGTTATTTATCAACTGGAAAATACCTAGGAGTGCATTCTTTTTTTTTATTTTTAAACCACTGAAGGCCACAGAGAGGTAGCAAATGGCAATATGAAGTCCATAAAACACCAGCTACATGTGCATGTCCAATGTTAGCTGCAATGTGGTGCACTGACAGGCTATTCAAACTGTCCACAAAGAAAGGCGCTCACCTCCTTTATATAGCCTTGTGCAGAAATCACAGTCCCTTAGGATCCTCAGGGGCTCCCAGATGCATAAAGATCCAAAAAACCTCCTTTATATAGCCTTGTGCAGAAATCACAGTCCCTTAGGCTCCCCTAGGGCTCCCAGATGAATAAAGATCCAAAAAAGTGACTGCAACAAGGTCTCAAATCTCAGAATGTAATTTCATGAGCAAAAATGGGAGAACAAGAGTTACAATCTCTCTATATGCTTTGCTATGCTTCAAGCCATAAATGGCTCATTATTAAGCACGGATACCGTGTAACAGCGATCCTTTTGGCAGTCTTTTCAAATAAATATGTTACCTTAAAGGAGAACTATGAGGTGAGTGATTTTCACTCATCCTCATAGTTCTAGCCGACCTGTGACAATGAAACTGTCACAGGTCGGCTCAGTAGATCGGGAAGTGAGCGAACACATACCGGCGTTCGCTCACTTCTCGATTCTGTCACGACAGAGGGCCGTTACAGGGGAGGGACTGGATTCCCCCCTCCCCGCTCCGATCCTACAGAGCTGACTGGCGGAACGGACGGGGGAGGGGGCGGGTACAGCTGGCTCTGCCTCTAGATAGGCAGAGCCAGCTATCACTCACGCAGCTGGGCGGATCCAGACATAATTGTCGGGATCCGTTTCAGCTGTGGCGTCTCAGTATACTTGCGGGATACTGAGCTCAGGGTGTCGGGAGGACGTTAGTTTGTGTCCTCCCATTACCCTTAGGAGAACTATGGGGAAAAGCCCTAACCCCATAGTTCTCCTTTAATGCAACATGCTTTAATGTGCATTAGTTATAACAACGAGGATATATGGACCCTAAATGTACCTCACGGCATGCTATGTTTGACCATGTACCCAAACCTAATGGCCAGCACCCTTCTACTTGAAGATTGGATAGTAATGGAGCAACAGTTTACTGATGAGGTTATGGCTGTGCTCTCCTCTTCAATCAGCAAGCACTGTGCAATGCAATAAGCCCGACAGGCTTATGTTGTCCCTTTCTCTCCCAGAATGAATGCTGTTGTACAGGGGATTACAGGAGGCTAGTACAAATACATGTTTTAATGAATACATAACTGGATTAAATTGGGTGTGCTGAGGGGGGTCCTTCATTTTTGCCTCCACATACTCTTTAAGTCTGCTCAGCTTATCACAACTGATTTAGGCTTAACAGAATTTTAACATATAGAAATGCAACCAGCTATTTAATACACAAGCTCCCATTTATGAAACTGATCCATAAACTTCCTATGAATTGTAAACATATATGGAAAAGTGCAGGCTCTTACCAGCCTTTGATCTAGCTTCATGCATATAAAGCAGGGACCGAGATTGCTTACAAATGTCTGTCTTATTGTCCACAGAGCTGTCTCTATTCACTTTGACAGACAGAAATGATTTTGATCTTTTGTGTCCAGCCTGTGTGTTTTTCAGCATATAGTAAATGCTTGGACTAGCACAAAATATTCATCTATACAGCCCTCCATTAGGATTCTACTTTAGGTTGACACAATGGGTATCTAATGAATTGCCCTGTATTATCATAAGGAAAGATGTACAGCATTCCCTGCTATGTGGTGAAAATAACAGGGAGAATTGCAATACTAAATTTGTTTCATCTGAGCACGTTAAAGCTGCACATACCAAAAGGTATTAGAACATTTCACACATACAGTATGTGCATTGCAATGTAACTACTTAATTTAAGAGAAATCCCCCTCTCTTGGGAAATAGTATATTGGGGTCCTTAGGCATATAATAGTGAAACATATGTGGAAGAATAAAAAAAAGAAGAAGAAGAAGAGCTAGTTGGTAGCCACTCTCTCAGTTTTATAGATCTCAAGCAGTAAATTTAGAAAAAAAGACTAAGAAGGCATAAAAAGAACGGTAATGCTCACATGTCCTACCACCCATTTGTGGAATCTTCACTTTCTTCAAGAGCTAGGACCACTGGCAGAATTTTCATAGCTGAAAGTGTTCCTCACACGCCATGGGTCCATCCACCCGCTGGTATGTCATTACATGACCTAGTGGTCACATAGGGGCCAGCTGGAGAGTCCATACTGCACAGCTAGGAACCAGGAATCCAGGCATGTCAAAAGCTGAAGATATTTTGGCAGCTGTAGCTCTTGAAGAAATAAATCCAGTTGTTATCAGGGAAATCCGGCAGAGAGCGCACACAGGACAAGTACAGCGAGGGCTTCTTCACAGGTGCATGCACGTGTGAATCAATACTGTACAAAAATTGTGCACAACCGCCTGCGCGTGGATAAAGACAAGCGTGTATGCGCATAACATGGCGCACGCAAGGTGGCTTGCACATGCCCATGGCAAGCCAAGGTGCCAAACAGTCTATTTAAACTTGCATTCTGCATGTGTTCAGTGCTGAGAGATCTTCAGCTAGTGTCCTGTATCTGTGTATCTGAGCTGTGCTTCTGTTACCTGTGTTTGACCCAGCTTGATCCTCTCATTCTGCTGAACTCCACCTGCCCTTATGACCCTGGCCTGTTGTCTGACTACCGCTTCTGATTTCGTACTGATTCGCCCAGACGGCTCTGAGCCAGCTCATCTTGACCCAGCTCCAGTCTGCCAATTTTTTTATTACTGTGATTGAAAATGGTCATCCCCAGTTTGACCCCATATACTGTTAGATAATGGGACGTACATTCTGAAAATGAATTATTTTGAACGGAATTCTACTTGTGTATAGCCATCTTAAGTATGTAGAATGTCTACTCTGCGACACATCTTAGATATCCCCCACATGCTAGAGGTGGAAGGATAGTTTTAGGACAATCATTTAGACTTAAGAGAACTATGGGGGTAACCTTTTTATCCCATAGTTCTCTTTAGGGTCACGGGAGGACCTATATTAACATCCTCTTGTGACCCAACGCTCAGTATATAGCGAGCTATATACTGAGATCGCAGCAGCCGAGATGGATCCCAACAATACTGTCGAGATCCACCCAGCTGGCTGATTGATAGCGGGCTCTGCCTATTTAGAGGCAGAGCCAGCTGTGGCCACCCCCTTCCCTGTCCGTTCCTCCAGTCAGCGCTGGAGAATCGGGGAGGGGGAGTGGTGACTGACAGGATGTGAGCGAGTGACGGTATGCGTTCGCTCACTTCCCGAACAATAGAGCCGACCTGTGACAGTTTCAATGTCACACATCAACTCTAACTATGAGGATGAGGGTAAATCACTCACCTCGTAGTTCTCCTTTAACTAAGATCATGAGCCGTAAAAGATGTTTTAATGTGGCACAGTTCTAGGTATGTTTTTCATGGTTCCGCAATCGCACGTTTTTGAGGCTACACATATCTGGTATTTATTAACTCAAAGAGTCATCATATTCATTTAGTATTACAGCAGTTTTTAATTAAAATATACATTTCATAAACATTTGCACAAATATCATGTAACAAATTGGGACTACCATCTTTTTATTGCCCGGCTATTACAAATGTATTGTTTTAGAGGTCCTCAGTAAATTTTTATGTATGTGAAATGGTTAAGCATTCACTGCTTTGCACATTCGCTGGTCTGCTAGGCAGAAGAGCCAAAACCGATTGAGAAGATCCCTTAGTTATAAAGGTAACTAATTATCAAGTACACAAACAACCAAGCAAAGGATGTCTCTATCTATTTGTAGCTCATGTCCACCAGAATCCATACTTCAGCAACTCCAGCGTTTGAACTGAAATCTTTTTTTACAAAACATACTGTTAAAGGAAAACCCATTTTGTTCTCACATTTGTATGAAAAATATTACAAGTCATTTTGTCATAATCTTAAGTAAAGTTTATTTTTCTAAATGTACTAAAACTCCTTGCGGTCATGGTTACAGAACTTTGTTTTACAGACAGAACCTCCTAGAATGTTCTCCTCCCTGCTCATTAGACTGGTTCTCTGCTTTTTAATAACTGTTGTTCACTATTGGAGTTTTCATCTTCCTAAATCACACATGTGCGTTGTACAGGGCAAGCAGCAGGTTTTTATTAAAGGATATCTTTGGTCAAAAACTAATATGTATTTCTATGTTGAATTTCCATAAGTTCTATCCCACTCCTAATAACTACATCGATCCAGAAAATTGCAAACGTACTTACTGAAGATGCTCATAGCATGTACTTCCTCAATGTACTGACACAATTTCACCCAGCCCTGTGAAAATGCACTTCTTATAGAGCCTGCCTTCTGAACTACAACTCAACATCTGAACAATGTAACATCATTATTGGTTGCTGGAAGCAATGCACGATGGGATATGTAGTCTTGAGAAATGGAAATTGTATTACATCAAGCAGCAGGGAAAGAGATGCAAAGCACACTGGGAATCCAGGAAGTTGTTAAAAGTGATGAGAAGAGGGAAGGCAACACTCACTACATAAAAGGGAAAGTAAGCATTATCAAAAACAACTCTAGTATGTATTCCTATTACAATGCTGATGTTATAACAGGATTGTATATTCTGTGACTTGGCTCACCCACTGCTTGCAAAGAAAATACCCAGTACTTCCAAGTATGGAGAAAATGTGACTCCACTTCCAGCATTGGTGCCAAGAGAGTCTTCAACCCGATGCATATTCTGGTTGGAGTGACCTGGAATTAACACAGAGCTGTCTTTCCTTGCTTTTGACAGATGAATGGAGTGAGAAGGATGGGAGGGGTGCATTAAAGTGAACCTTTTGTATTGCCCAGCATGGACAAAGTACATGATCACTTAATGTAAACCTATGCTAAGAGTCGTATGTAGAGACTGCCACTGCTGATTTCAGTCTACATAAATGCCAGTTGTCTGACAGTCATGCTGAACCTCTAATGTCAATAATCACTGAACTGAAACAAGACCCAACTCGTGAAATGCATGCTTATTACAGGTCAGTGAAGTAGGTAACATTGAAGCCATTGGCACAACATGGCAGCAGGGGAACTAGCATTTTATAAAGAGGAGAGGCAAGCAATGCAGCATCCATGCTACACTTAGAACAGGTTTGCATTACTATTGTCAATATATTTTTTATTGAACAGTACTGTAAAATGTTCTCTTTAGCATGCTTTAGATGTTCTCTTTTCTATTGATTGACAAACTCTGGATCATCACTGAACTGAGCTGCTTTCTTATATGAGCAAGAAACCCCTAGCAACCAATCCACCAACCTCTGTGTAGTATTGTGAAAGTATTTATTGCCTCCCCACCCAAAATACTTTATTTCAAAAGTTGAGCTCTTTGCCAGAAAAAGAAAATGAGATGAGATAAAAAAAAAAAATCTGTGCACAGCGATCTAAAAATGTAATCCCTGCTGTGAAGCATGGTGGAGGGCACATTATGGTTTGGGGCCTGGGCACCTTGATGTCATAGAAGGAGGATATATTTAGAGTTGTCAGTAACCTAAAGGCTTACAATGTATTTCCACTTTTGCAGCCACATTGGGATAACACCTTATATTTTATTTATTCAGTACATTTCCATTCACATAACATAAGCTAAAAATAATATAAAAAATGCTTCTTGCAATATAAATTGCTTTTAATTTAGGGTTTCTTGCTTCTTAAAGGTTAAGAATTCTACTTGCTTCTCCTTTGTAATGTTGGGAGGGAGTGTGAGGTATGAGGAGTTAAAGGATTAAATACCGGGCTTCTCTATTGTATGTTAACAAAGTTAATGAGAGAAACACAATCCTCAAATTTCAGTCCTAACTCTTTCTATAAGAACAGATCACTATGAAGGTGCTCAGGAAAACCTGGAATCAGCCATGCTGCCTGCCGCAACAAAACATCTGAAAAAGGTAAGAAATATTTTTTACATTATTTTTCAGTACGTTGTGTGAATAGGAACACACAGCAAACTGCAAAAGTGGAAATACACTTTAGAGCTGTAGACTAGGAGCTAAATACAAATTTTGGATATTAATAATATTTGTTAACTGTTTCACCTGCCAGAAAATTCCATTGAACAGGTCTTGTGATTTAAACACAGCTTTTGGACGGCTCAAATAAATTCTGTAATCCCTGACACCTATCTGCAGATTACATTCTAGCTGACCAATGCAGCCTGGTCTAGGACCTGGCCTAGCCTATGTTTGGACAATGAAGGAGCAGCAGCACACTGAAAAGATCATCACTCTGCTTTGTTAACTCCTCAGTAAACAGGCATTGTACTATCCATCCATTTACCAGCCTAAATGTTCTGTTCAAGGGATTATAAGGTGACAATCAGATGTATGTACAAATACGCTGCATGATTTTTAATGAATCCATAACTGGCTTTTATATCCGTTTGTAGTTCCGCTTTAACCCTTCAGGTCTGAGGGGTCATTTATGCCTTGGTGACCAGAACACACTCTACAGTTTTGCCATGTGGCGGATTAAAGAGACACAAACCTTCAGCTTTTTTCTCAATATACACATCTACACAACGTACATTCTCCAAAGCCAACATTTATGTTTTAAAATGAAGTCTTACTATTTTAATCCCTTTAGAAAGTCTGCTGTGCTCGCTCCCGTGCCTCTTCTCTCCCCTCACACTTCCTGTCACTTAGAAATAGACGTGCACGTTGGTTCTGGTCACGTGCACATCTTTCTTTGCCTACAACTCCCATGAGGTAGAGTGGAGTAATTTCTCTCTGCACACAGGTGCCTCCTCTTCACTATACACAATGACAGTTTCACTGCTTGCAATCCCCTCTGCAATGTTCTGAATTATCAAAACTACTTACCATAAATCTACAACAAACATGAACTTTACAACAATCTACAAAGAAAAACAACTTTAATTCAAATGTAGGAGCCATCTCCTCTGTGAATGTGTGACCAGGTTCAGCATGTGAGCCGAGACTCAGAAGAAAGTATGAGGCTGGTGACAGCTCACATGCTGAATCTCCTCACATGCAGCTCACCCCGCACTCCCTCATTGGTAAGCCAGGAGGAGAGAAATCAAAGATCATATATGTGTGGGAGAGCGGAAGAAATCACAACACCTTGCAGAGTCTAGATAAGGATTTGTGGGCGGAGACTGAGAAGACACACCCTCAGCATGTTGTAGACCTTCACATGAACCAGCACAGAGGGTAGCAACTTTTCAGCACACATAGGGACCATGGAGAAGGAAAGTAGCCACCCTCTGGCAGGAAGTTATGGATGGAGAAAAATAAAACAGATTTTGGAGCATTTAGAGCTGGACAATGGCAAAATAAGGTACACAGTCATTGATTATTTATAGAATAGAAGTTATTTTTATTATTTAATTTTTGGGTTTAGTGTCGCTTTAACTGAGAATATGTTTTAACAGCTTTTTGTAAAAAAACAAAATATTCTTTTAGCAGAATTGTGAAGTCATTATATTTAGTTTTATTTTAAATGCAAAAACACAATTGAAATTTGGGAAAAAAAATGTTTTTGCTTCCTTTTATACAGGTATTCCCATGTGGTACCCAGGTAACCACAAAAAAAATATAACTTTAAAAACTTTTTGTCCTGTTCACCTGAAAACAAGCATACCAAATATACAATGAATTATGTTGCATTTATTATGCTTGAAAGCAGCTATATAATTTGTTCTGTCTTGTTTACATATTTTCTAATATATATCTATTTTCAAACTTTACTATGTTTCTAACCAAACAAATGAACATGTTTCTTCGATGTCCAGAGAAATATAGAATCTAGATACTTCAGCTTTAAAATGGACTTGAAATCAAAAAGTTAAGATTTGATATTATTATAGGGAACATTTAAAAATAATAAATGTGCCTAACCAGTACCCTGAAAAATGTACTTTTTGTCTGGAATTTCACCTTAAAAAATAGCAGTGCGCTTCCCGATATGTGTGTGTACCTACAACATCATATCTGTATATCTACAATGTGAGATCTAGGGCTCTGCTGCCTCTGAATGCTAGTCCTACCAGATTTGGTGATATCATTACAGTACTGCTCACTGTTCTCCTTGTTGGTGGCTCTGACATAAGGAAGCAAACCCCTTCCTCTACCCAGAGACACAGTGCAGAACAAGGCATACAGGCAATACAGGTGACCAGTTATTTCCCCTCTGTTTGCCTGTTTTTGTTTCCAGAGATTATTTCCTCTTTAATGGCAGCAGATCTGAAAGCCATTGCAAAGCAAGGATTATGGATCATTAGTCTGCACTGGCAGTATAACGAGTTCCTTCACTGCAGTCTCTTTAATTAAGGAAAATCATAGGTGACAACACTATTTTGAAAATAACCTGCAATATAGATTTGTCTGGATTTCTATGGCTTCAATAGTTTGAGAAGATGATATGGAGCAAGCACGCAGATCAATAAATATGGGAACTCCTGATATGCATAGGTTTTCCAGACCAATGACTAAGAAAGTACTAAAAGCCACTGGAGCAGCATGACAGTCAGGGACCTAGTATATTCAGACAGAGAGGCTAACAATGGCAGCACCATACTTGTCCAATACCAGGACAAATATGTTCATTAAAAGACACTCAGGAGTGCAAATATCTGTGTGCGCTATTAGCTTAAGTAGATTGTGTTTGTCTCTCACTGTGACGTAAAGATCAATCAACATTTTAGAAGATTTCACACAAAAATTCAGGTAATTTCAAAGAACAATATTTTTGCATGTAAATCTGGTGAAGTATTGCACGCTACTGTGCAGAGCAAAACTTTAGCACAAGACCAAGATTCAAAAGAACACGAGACTGCCATCTAATGGCCATTAGTATGAACTGCAAGCATGAGGAGTTTTTAGACAAGTGCAAGCGCCTGATTCAACACAAGGATACAACCTACTGCATACTAAATGAACGGAGCAAGAAGCATTCATGTTATATGGGCAGCATTAATCAATAGAAGTATGAAGGCACTGCGCGTATCAACTCAATTATTAGAGATGTTTTCACAATAAAATTTACACAAATTTAAAAAAAATGTTTGACTAAAATAAAACTTAGTAAAAACAGCAAATACGTACAAAATGTATTAGGTCATGGTATAACAGTCAGAGAGACTTTATTATATAACCTATTTACCTAAGAAATATTTATATAAGCACATAATAAATACACTGCAAAAATTTTTCTTTTTTAATTTATATATATATAAAAAACATGTGTTTATGTATGTAGGTGTTTGTGTGTATAGATATATACACTGAGTGGCCAGTTTATTATGACCACCTGACGTTTGTAGGCAAATTAGCTATAATTTTGCGCTGAAGTTGCTAGAGGGCCAGACCATTATAAATAGGGAAGCAGGTTGTTTACCACGACAGTAGAAGTGATTTTTTTCTGAAGATATGGGTAAACAACGCGATTTAACAGCCTTTGAACGTGGGATGATTGTTGGCACTCGGAGCCATGGAGTGAGTATCAGCAAAACAGCAGAATTCGTTAAATGTTCAAGAGCAGCTGTTGTTAAAGTGTTTAAAGACTGGACTGTCAGCCGAAAATCTGGGTCTGAACGTGCGAATTGTGGCCGTCACCGACTTGTCAATGTTAGGGCAGAGCAGAGAGTGGCAAGACTCGTACAAGACAACAGAAGGGCAACAGTGCAGTGTCAGATTCCTCGCATCACCTTTCAACATCTCGTGGAGTCACGAGGCGGCCCAACGAAGTCATCTCACGGAGTTATCTCGTGGCCCAACGAAGTACTGATGGGGTGGGCATAATAATCTGGCCACTCAGTGTATATCTATACACACACACACACACACACACACATATATATAGATATAGATATATATATATATACACACACACACCCCCACACACACCCCCACGTTTATACACATTCTTAGACATACAGACATCTTATTGCTAAGGGAACCACAATCCAGTAATCTGATACAATAAGCTCAGTATCTAGAATAGGAGCGACCTCCTCTGGCTTGTTCTGCAACTACTCAGGATAAAAAAATGCCACACACATACAAGGTCGGTTGGTCCATGCTTGAAGGAGAATCAGCCTTAATCCACAAAGGTCACTAACAACACCCCGGCTCTAACACAATACAGATAAAATTTGGTCATACTTTTTTTCTCCCCCTCCCCTCCACCGCACGAAAGGATTATTTTGGCTTGTGCTCTTTTTGTTGAACTTGGGGCAAGTGTTTCACTGTTGGCTTGATGTTTTTTCACAGTAATGTTTTATGGGAAAGAAACAGAATGCATTTTAATGGTGGATGGCAGCACAGTGCATCCTGAAGAGGAGGAAAATGTCATGTTCTCTTGCACAAAGGGGAACAAGTGGTCTTTACTCAGAGAGCAGCGTCCTATTAAGACTCACTTCTTTGCACATTACGCCTTTTATCCCCATTCAACCACAAAATGATTTTGCTATGGGAGATACAATAGTGGAAAAGAGATTTACATTGAATGGATCTTTAATAAAAAAAACTGTTGCAGATCCTGCTATGTCCCTTGATTTATAAAACAATAAACATTGGATTCTATTAAGTTTGGTCCTTTAAAGGCATTGCACTGAGCGAAAAAAAAAAAAAGAAGAAAAAAAAAGAAGAATATGAAAGAACTCGATTCTTTCGGCCTCCAGAACCACAATGGTGAAATGAGCATGTTTAAATGTGCTAAGAGTATCTCTTTGCATCTTGTATAGCTTGTGGGTATTAATCTGTAAAGCTTATTAAGGCAGAGTCATTGCTATGCAAAGCAGCACCCAATCCCTTTCTCTTGCTTTTCAACAGAGTACAGTGTTTAGCCAATAGGACTGGCCCCCTGCCCCTCATTCGGTATTCATAACATGCAACATTTGCACAATGTATCTCTCAAAGGCTTCTGAATAGAAGGCCTTAATACTCATGTAAACAACTGCAAACCAATTACTTAATGAATCAGACCCACACATAATGAGGTGCCAGACAAAGAGCTATAAATGCATTTTTTTTTTAGCGCCCAATCCTCTGCTTTAAAGTAAAATCCCTCAGCTGTAGTTTGGACTTAACTGGCACATCATAATTATTGTCTCTAGGACATCAGAGGAAGCCATTTTTTTTTTTTTTTAATTTGGGTCCAGTGGGGTCTGCTTTGATGTCACTCATCAGCTCACTGACAAAACGGAGCAAAGAAGACTTTTTTAAAAGTACCACAGCAGTGACGGCACTGTTATGTTTATTTTCAAGTACTGGGTTTTGAGACCACTTGTAAAAGCAATAAAGCACAAGAAGTGACTGCCATAAGTGGAATCTTTAAAAAGTAAGCCTCGAAGAAATTTTACTCCTTGTCAATCACAAATAAGTGAGCACCTGAGCTTCTCTGGTCCCTGCCTTTACCAAGCTCCTCTCTCTGGCTCACTAGCTTAATCTCTCCGTTACAAGACTCATGTCAAGTAGGTCTAACCATGTGCCGCTGCTAAACAGAAAATAAAAACAGACTATTATCCCTTAGCTGTTAGGGAAATAAGCTTGAATAGTAACAAGAACTGAATCATGAGACACTCTATAGAAGAACCTAGGAAACAGAGACTCTATCAAAATAAACTCTGCAGTTAAACAAGTGTCTAGTACATTGACAATGGAAGACTATTGCATTCTTGTGATATATTGACATTTGGTATTATGGGACATTCAAAATAAATGATGGGGAAAAAAGAAGAGACAAGGGACCAGCAGAAGGTGAGCTAGATAAGAAAAGAGAGGATACAGATTTAACATTAAAGAAATCATTATCTATTAATGTCCACGTGGCAAGAGATGGACAGGTTAAAGCGGACTATCATTCTCTCTTGTGGTTCATTTCTTTTTTGGGGGGGAGCGGGTATTGTGCTGGGTGGCCTAGACAAGCATGAAATGTCCCTACTCCCACAGCCTGCTGGAATACCTACATCACATATCCCAAAAGGCTGCAGAGACAGGGAAGCAAAGTGGCAAAAGTGCGGACCCGTAGGCCAGTCATTGGGGGCTGGCTGCCTGAGCCCACAAGAGACAGCAAGCTCCCAATGACCGAGTGGAGAAAGATGGTAGCGCGGAACCTAGCAGGTGTCAGCAGAGCAGCCAATCCCAGCAGAACAATGCTGGATTTGCTGGGCAGGGGAGTATGTTTTTTCAAGAGATCCCAGGTAAGAAAGGATAAAAAGAAAGAACGAGAGGGTGAAGTGTGGTGGGATGAAACGTTAGTCTTTAATTAGTCATTTAATGTTCCTGAGCAAAAGAGGTTTTCCAGGAAAGAGACCCCACTTACTTACAGAGGGGCCTATTTCACAATCCCTGCGTAATAAGTTTATATTACAGAGCAGGGGGCCAGGTGAACTCTGAACCTTTATCTGAAATCAGATGATGCCATTACAGACTAGTTGTTAGGATAGGGGCTGCTATAGACACCTAAGCAGTTCTATCAATATCTATGGTATGCCTCTAATAACAGTTTATTTCAGCACTTCTGATTCAGAGGTTTAGACCTCCAAAAGTCCTTCTAGACACTGAGCTGAGGGATGTAAATCAATAAAGCTAACCCCCTTTCATGAGTAAGAGAAGTGTAGTTTTTCCATGGGTATCCTTCTAAACAGCGCTTTACACATACTGGATGCTGTAAAAATTACTCCTAGTTTATGAAACACCATCACAAGCTGTATTGCACTAAACTTCATGTAACTATTCAGAACTAATGAGGAGCCTGACATGCATGCTGAGAAATTGATGTAGTGTAAGAAAATTCCCAGGAGTTCAGTGAGCATACCATGTGGCAGATAATGGGTTGTTTATTCTCATGTGTATATTTATGCGTTTAGATGAATCTTTTAGATGTGCAAGAACAGTTACTACGGTGCAAACTATACAGCTGTAATAGACAGTCACCCCCGACATACATGAGATGGCAGTGGCCAAGTCAACAGTTTTCAGCTTGATCAATCTCATGGCTGTTGGATATATGCTGAAAGACACAACTGGCCGCTGTCAGTGGGAAGCGCTGTATAGACAGACTAGATATCCATTTATAATTTCCCCCAACAAGCCAGTACTGGATTCCTCTTCCGCCACAGTTTACAAAATGGATGCACACATACTGCAAGTAACCTTTAATAGCATGGGATATCCTGCAAGAAATTATTTTAATGTTAAGACAAAACTCCACCCTCCAATGCCAGGGCAGTCCGATCAGTTCCCCCAGATAGTTATATATTCCAATACTATCATTTACTATTTATGTTTGAGGATAACATTAATTTAAAAGAATCAATTCAATCATTGATTTTGCTATTACTACCTAGAACAGTAAGAAAGAAGAACCCCTTTCTAAACAGATAATAGAATCCTTTGTCCTTTATAGGCAACAGATGTCCTCTTGTTTAGCCATTGGGATACAAATGTAATTTGCCAAAACTTTATAATGTCCTTGGATTTACCTATACAAATAAATCACCTTGTAATGACCGACCATTGAAAACTGTCCAACATGTGGTAGTCAAAAGCGTACACTATATTCAAGGTATAACCTTACTGTTGAATAATGCAAGATAAAGGCTCCACTACCGACCTCTGTCAGCTGAAGCAACGTCCGCAGCCATTACCCTATTCCCGAGCAAATAAACTGCTAGAGTGTGGATTCTGTACACCACTCACGGCTGTGTTAATTCGACTAATTGGGGGCAAAGTGACAGGTTCTATTTAGAGAACAACCCTTCTGACACTCACCTTCACCACCCTCCGCTGCAATTCTGTTCCTCCACTGGAGGTGGGAGTACTAACCATGTGAAAGCTCCTTGTCACATGGTGTAGGAGTTTACAGAAAGTTCACGACTTCTTACGCCCCTCATGTAACGGTGTTCAAGGCTGGTATTTGGTCGCTCAGCCCACAGCACTGCATCCTTATAGAAGGTCACATGCTACTCCGTACCCAGAAGCATAAGATATTGAGCGATGGCTCTGGCAGAGGAACGAGTATTTCCAGATTGTTCCAGCAGAAAAAAGGAGTGGACAGGGAGCACAGTGAAGGCGAGCATCAGTGGGTGGAGGGTTGTTTTTTCAAATGAACCTGTAACTTTGTTTTTGGAGTTATAAGAGCTATGCTATTACAGCTTACTACCTTGTACCTGGAGACACACTGATCGGTTTTTAACATCAGTATCCTACTAGCAAGATATCAGGGAATGAGACGTTACACTTCTAAAAACCAGTACTGTTCCTTTTTTGCTTTAAAGTGACACTAAACTCAGGAAGTAAATGTTAAAAATGCATTCAAGTCCCCGATGAACAAAAATGTAACTTATTTGTGTATCACAGTACCTCAGCCTCATTAATAATGCTGGACCATATTTATGCATCACTTGGCTGTACTGTAGATCCGCAAATCTGTAAATTGGTGCTGACACGGTCCTTCCTTCTGAAGGGTGGCTACTTTTGTTCCCCATAGTCCCTGTGTGTGTTGTTAAGGTAGCCAGCTCTCCAAGCTCCCTCTCGTTATGGACTACAATCTCATGATTTGTTTACTAGTTTGTATGGAGATTGTTGTCCATCACGGGAGTGAGCTTGGATCGGTGACTACTTTACAACACACACAGAGGGACCATGGGGAACAAAAGTAGCCACCCTCCAGAATGAAGGACAGTGTCAGCGCCAATTCAGAGATGATTTTAGGGCCTATAGTACAGCTGAGTGATACACAAATAAGGTCCAGTATTACTAATAGTTGAGGTACTTGAATGCATTTTTAAGATTTACTTCCCGAGTTTAGTGTCACTTTAAAGAGTAACTTTTTTTTAGGCTTCTTATCAGTTAATCCTGGGAATCCCACACTTCATGCCTCTGGGTGGCTAAGCTCACTCCTCCACGGTATCTCTAGAAGAAGCCATCGTTACCACCCAGGCTGGATTTCAAACATATCTTCTTTTGTTTATCTCAATTACATAGGTGATGGAGAGATAAACAGTTAACATACGAAAAAGAGAAGATTGTTTGTGCTTTCTCTCTAGCTCACAGGTAGAGAATAAGGGCATGGCATTTCTGGAAAGATCAACAGAATTTTTCTGTACCTGCTATAAATGTTCTTAGCCTAAAAAAGAAAAACGAATGCAGTTAAAGACCGGTAAGCTGCAATATAATACATTTTTGTTTTGGGGGTTTATTATCATTTAAGCTATGTCCGTAAAAGCATATTTGATAAGCTGCTTCAATATATTTGGCTACTCTGTCTAGCTTACTATAAATCTGCCAGGAGATTATATCATACATATCTAGACCCGAAGAGGAGCTAGGTTTTTTTTTCTCCATATAATCCATAGTCCTGTACTATGAATTCATATTTTTGATTCAATGTGTAAACAGATATTGTTTTAGACCTACTGTGCATCATTGATATATGGTATCTGAAAAAATGTAAATTTTTAACATCACCTAAAACTGATTTACGCAATGGAAATGAGGATAAACAGAGGTGTTTCCAAAAGCAACCATTTACATTGTAGTCATACATTTGCTAGAGGAGAAGCCGGAAAGCCAAGATCTGATTGGCCATTAAGAACAACAAAATTTTTCCTTTCTTAGGTTTTCATAAATTAGGTTCATTGTATAATAGCTACATCTGCTCTAAAGTATTGTGCAAATAAGCGCACCTGAGAAATCAAACAAAGACACAAAGCTTAGACTGTATTCAAGAACCACTGATGACAATCTTCTATAATGTATCACGTGAGTGAAATAGGCGAGAAGCATGTTGTACATTCAAACAAAGGTTATTAGCCTTTGCTTTAACAAAGACTATAAAGATGTTATGTTGTATCCGAGTCTCCTTTATTGCAGAAATGCAATAACGTTATAATTGCATTATAGGTTTAGGATGACGTTAAAACAGTCAATTAAAAGAACCAATATGGGCTATTTGAGAACAATCCAACTAAAAAAAAATTAAAAAAATGTAAGACTGACATAAATCTCAAAAAGTATTTTGAACTCATTTTTCATGGTCTCTAAGCAGCATCCCTTCCAGACTGCATTCTTCATGTATATATTTTGTTGCCTGTGAGGGATCTGGCCAAGGTCACAAACAGATGACACAAGGATTTCAATTGTGATTGTCAGCAAGCGTCCCCATGTCAGGCTGTGGGCTTAAACACTTAAAGAACCTAATCTAATTTAATACAATAATCAGACAATTTTAAAATCGATGACAGAGAAAATGATGCATGATGTGTAGTAGGCTATATAACAAAGTATAATATTCCAATCGATATACATAATACATTCATTTGCAATGCAAACGTGCTAGATTTCTGGAAAATAAAAGAGTAAAAAATGATCTGCAACAGGCTTTTTGTCTTCTTATTTTGTCTTATTTTATATTTCCGCTAATTATAGTTTCCTTTGAGTAGTGCTGGATTTAGTGTTGATCCTGTGCATACATGAGACCCATTGATTCTGGTAAGCGGATTCTTTCTAATAGTGGAGTCGCTTTATGACTGTGCATGATTTATACGGATCAGCAAAAGGAAAAGGAGGAGAAAAAAAAAAGCTTGAAATAAAGGATGCTCTATAGTGGATGTTTGAGGCTAGGACTGAGGAATAATTGCCAGAGATAAATATATCACTGTATTCAACAGAAGAGTGCTATGGCTATAGATCAAAATTTCATGTGTCTTGTCGAGTGTCTACGACTTGTACATTGTGCTGTTGCTTTCTCTATTCATTTGGAAAGTCTATTAATTAAGTGGCAGTCATCAGTAATAATTAGTGTAGTGTCTGAACTATAGGCTACACTATGCTGGCAATTTATGAAGCATTTGTAATTCTGAAACTTTTTTTTATTTGAAAATTAAATGTATTTCCTGGGTTAATTAAATTGTAGCTACAGACAATTTTACAAATATTTATATTTAATGTTAAAATATTGACA
>NW_017306340.1:1590668-1608944 GCF_000935625.1 Nanorana parkeri
AGAACTATAAACTTGCACAACTACAAAATAATCAGATGCAAAGAAAATACTAAAAAAGCTTATTCAATATATTTAATATAATATTTAACAGATACATATAGGCTACAGCTATATTTTTTATTTCAAACTATTTTATGCAATCATGTCATGTAAAAACGACATTCATCTTCGTGTTTTTGCCTTATTTTTGTAACATTTTCTGTGTACTATTATACAAGTTTTATTTTCACCTGGGAACCTAAATGAATCTACTTGAATCAGTTTCAAAACTTGTAATTCAATCTGTATTAAAATAGACTGTTTTCCTATTATGTGCCAACAATCTAAACATACGGTCAGTTTAAAACACCAGGAGGAGGGGGGCGCTAGTGAGCAGCCGACTAAGATGGCCGCATGCTAACTCGGCTCCACACCACCCCGACGTGAGAATCAAACAATCTCAGACCAGAGGATTTATTCCGACCCGGCTCCTGAGCCCTAACGACCCCCGATCCCTGAGGAACCCAACCATGGGCAAAAATCCCGGATCGAACCGCAACGGCACGCAAGCTCCCTCGACTCCCGCCACGACCCGATCAACGGGTAAGATGGCGCCTTCTTCCCCAGCGCAGGAGCGCCAGTCATCTTCACAAGAACTGATGGCTGATATGGACGGCTCATCTAACGACGGAACAGCGTCGCAATCACCGTTACCTTGTACCCAGCCCGAACCAACTTGCAGAGATGCTATGCTCTTAGAAAAATTTAAGCTGCTGCTACAACGAGAATTACAAATGGCCACTGACAAACTCGCCACCCGTCTCTCCCATGACATCAAGATCGCAGCTGGCCCTCCATTCAAGAACAGTCACAAGCCCCAGCAGCGGAATTTTTCCGCTACCTACAGTTAAGACACTGGGCCTCTAGTCACATTTCCTACAGAGCGACATCAACAACTATGTCCACCTTCGAACACATATGCTACCACACCCCAGCACAGCCAAAACTGATCTCCATACTCTACGCCCACCTTAACACAGCCCCATCTCATGTGTATCACGGCTATGTCTCGAAATGGGAGCGAGATTTGGGAAATAATAAATCCGAGGCAGAATGGCAACAGATCTGGAACACCGCCGCCACGTGCACGATCAATGTCACATCCATGGAAACGGCCTACAAATCCATGATGAGATGGTACATGGTTCCCACCAGATTAGCACACATAGGCCCTGGTAGAACAGCCTCCTGCTTCCGCGGCTGCACGGCACCTGGGGATGTCCTACACACCTGGTGGACGTGCCCCATGCTCAGCAGATTTTGGGCTCAAACATTCCGTGTCCTCAGAAGTCTTTTCCAGACTACATTACCCAAAGACCCATAGTTCGCACTTTTACATCTTAAACCAGCAACTCTCACGAAATCACAACGCAAACTTGCAGTGTACATACTACTAGCTGCCAAATAAGCCATAGCTCAAGCCTGGAAAAAGAAATTTGTACACTTCGCAGAGGTGACACGCAGGATAGATTTCTTTTTTATCAATGAGAAATTATCTAGCATTCTCCTGGATACACAGAAAAACTTCCTGAAAACCTGGGATCCATGGATACAATACGCCCACCCTTCCATGCCACGGGAGAGCCTGACAGCCGTTTGACCGATTGGGGCTTCAGGGGGCCGCGGCTCACGGAGACGACTGACACCACATCCTTTCCCCCCCCTCTCTTTGCCCCCACTGGAGAATTGTCTCCTTACTCCCTTCTTCTTCTTTTCTTACTTCTTTTCTCTAATTCTCTTCTGACCAAGATAGTACAAAAATGCTTGAAGGCCGAGTCCAAGGGATGTCACACACTAGGTTATGGGCATCAAACTTGGAATCGTCGGCCCATTCATTGGTAGCCTCAAATATACAATCTTCTGTTGTAAGATTGATATCAGGCACTCCAAGTTAATGTTATTGAATATTTCTTAATATCTTATGAGCTTTTCTGATTACTATATGGATCTTGCTATTTGTTAGAACCATCCTGAAACATTTGTTAAACCCATTTTAATGCGATGATGTATTCTCTACATTGCTAACATGTTATCTTGAAAAACAAAAACTCAATAAAAACTTTGTGAAAAAAAAAACACCAGGAGGAAATTAGAACAGGAAAAATAGAAATAGAACTATAAATCCTTATTAAAGTTCAAATTAAATCTACTATATAACAATCTAAACAAATCTCAAATCCAGTTACTATGTGATTCACAAGCTCCATAAAACAAACAAACAAAACTTCCTTTCCTGACTGAGCCAAGTCCTCCTTCATTTGTGTCTCTCCTGCTCCCCCTCTCCCAGACAATGCAGCTCACAATGGGAGGACTTCCGTAACAGAGGCAGTGCTGTCAACCCAGAAACAGTGGTGTGCTAGGGGTGGCTAGGTGGTCACTGACTAGTGAATCAGCAATGCTGATATCTACGCCCACTGCAGCATCTTCTTATTCCACTGTAGTGGAAGCAGGCGCAGTATCTGTGAGTATGGCAAAGTTGCTCTGAATTCTGAAGCAGTACAGCAGGGGTAGCCAAACTCCGGCCCTCCAGCTGTGGTGAAACTACAGACCCCATGAAGCATCTCTCTCCAGGAGTCATGTCTGTGGCTGTGAGAATCTTGCAATGCCTCATGGGATTTGTAGTTCCACCACAGCTGGAGGGCCGGAGTTTGGCTACCCCTGCGGTACAGCATCATTGCCAAACCATCACAGGAAGCTGCAAAAAGCTCATCTCACTGGCAGGACAACATAGCCGATTTGGAAAGTGAGCTGAATTGGAGAATTTTAGGCTATGTTGTCCTAGATTGTTCACTTCTCCGGCCTTCTCCAAACTCCTCACCCTTTTGTGAATAACCCCGATAGTTTTTATTGCGAGGCCATACCTCTACTTTTATTAAAACTCCAGTCTAAAGAGCAACTTCTAAAAGCAGAATTGTTTGAATCTCTAAATATAATCTAATAACAATGTTATTTCGGTTTATAAAGTTGGGAGTGCTGCAAATACATATGAGCATAACCGAGGTCCTAAATTAGACAACCACAGTCATTTGGTGGTCACTGGTTTAAGGTTATTGAATGGAATCCTTGATAAGCAATGACATATTATATAGATGGATTAACCACACATACTGTAGCTCCTAATTTTTTTTAATGTATTCTTCCACATGTGGATGATTCTTCAGAGATGTAACTAGGGGTTAGCGGATTTATCCTTCAAATGACAGTATTACACAATATAACAGCAAAGGGGCATAATAAATATGAAAATATTATGGATCTCTGAATTTGCGTATATAAAAAGAGATTTATAAGCTTTTAAAAGTTCATGCAAAGTGCAATGAGTAAATGCAAAGTGCAGCGACGAATAACAACTATCACAACTCATCATTACGGAACTAAGGTCCTTCAACTAAAACTGGATTACTATGGTTTACTGCACTTATATAATTTTTTTGGCAGAAATAGTTTTTATTAAAGATTTTCACAGACAATATAATATAAAAACATACAGAAGGCAGCAACGGGTCAGCAATACTACAGGATGCACCATATCATTACTTAAAACCATCAGTATATATGATAGAGGACCCTTGGGTGGGCCGAACCCCCAGTTAAACTACCCACCCCCGCAGGGGAATTCACTGACAGAGTGGTCCACCTCAAAGGGGACTGCCGCACCTGATGGAGGTAAGGCCCCGGGCCCTCAACATTGAAATGAGGACATGGAACCATTTGGAGAGGTATAAACCCAGTAAAAAGGTCAAAATAAGTGCAATCCCTAAGGCTACCAGACATAGACAATACAAAATAAACACACAACGAGACAAGACAGTTGGGCGACAAAAAGGAAGTGAGAAGAGCGGAAAAAGATAAAAGGGAGGTAAAGGAATACGTTGTGATAAGGGAGAAACAGATCAGTAAGCTAAGCCAGGGTCCTAAACTCGTAAAGATTACATAAACAGTAGCCAGGGCATCCATCTAGATCAGGGGTAGGCAACCTCAGCTCTCCAGCTGTGCTGAAACTACAAATCCCATAAGGCATTGCAAGCCACAGGCATGACACCCAGAGGCAGAGGCATGATGGGATTTGTAGTTTCAGCAGAGCTGGAGAGCCAAGGTTGCCTACCCCTGATCTAGATAGAAAGGTTGCACTTATATATTATAACATTTAAACACTTCAAGATGAAATCAATTTCCTGAAAATGAACCAAATTGGTGCTAAAATATTATTGCACAACTGTGCTCAATCTGTTAACAGGTATTTGTATGTACATGTACGACCAGCAACAAATATATTCTTTTTTGTTGTTGTTAACAAAATGGACAGGAGTTCAATGTACAGTGCGCCTTGCACTGTAGCAATATTTAAAGTGATATTAAGCCCTCAGATTTTTTAATATAAACCAATACTGTAATGTGTGCCTTACTGTAATCCATGGTAGTTTCCCTTCTCTTTGCTGCTCTTCCTTTTAAATCTGTATCTGTTCTCATGCTGGGCAGAACTTCTGTTTTTCAGCAGATTGCCTTGTCTCTGGAATGGATACATGGTGTCTGTGTGTAGGTTTGCAACCTGAGCCAGCACTACAGGAAGAGGCACTCAGCTGCAAAGGGAAGTTCTCCCCCTGCATGAGAAGACATGAGGATTTAAAAAGGAAGAGCAGCAAAGAGAAGGGAAACTACCATGGATTACAGTAAGGCACACATTACAGTATTGGTTTATGTTAAAACATCTGAGGGTTTAATGTCACTTTAAGCACTGAATTTCAGACTTACCTTCCTTGCCACAGAGTTGCACAGGCTCCTCTTCTGTACGGAATTTCCTTCCTCTGATTTAATTGCACACTTTGACCAATCTACAGTGTGCATTAGAAGCTGCAGCAAGTCAGATGGAGCCAGCCTCACTTACTGGCTGGAGGACGCCCAGCATAATCTAGCTATGATTTTTCAAGAAGCCATATACTGCTGGCTGCTTCAACCAGCCATGATCTGCCTGCGTTGCATAATGGCGCACAGAGACCCAATGATGATGTCATGGAGTCTGAATAAAGGTATGTTATAAAACAAAGATTTTATTTAAAAAGTTAATTAGCATGTTTATAAGGGTTTCAAGGGACCAGGGAAGGCAAAATATTTGCAGCTTAACCCTTTCACTGCCACAGTGCAAGTACTAATAAGTGGTAGTAGGGAGCTGTAAAGAGACTCTTGGCTATAACAGCCGAGAGTTTGTTTATACTACCTCAGTCGGCTGTAGGCTTTCAGATAATTATTGTTGTGGGATCATTCCTGCACACCACCGAAGGGGCCGCCCCACCATGCCGGCCTACCCCCACTATGTATCCCGGGCTCCGCTGGCCCTCCCGTGGGCCCGGGACAGCCATGGTGGATGTCGACTTGTAGAGCACACATTCAGCACCATCAGTTTCTGAGCTGGTATTCTATCAAATATGTTGCACAAACTGGATTTAGAGGAATAATTTTAGGGCTATTCACAATGAACTATAAATTGATTACCTGTATCAAGCCTCAAAACTGGATGCGCCCGTAAAAAGGTGAAAAAACTTTGGTACCCCAAATTGTCATTAGGTGACGCGTCTATAGACAATTTGAGTTACCAAAGTTTTTAGCTTTTTCACGGGCACACACAATTTTGAGGCTTGACATGTTTGGTGTCTATTTACTTGACGCAACTTCATCTTTTCTATTTTACCAAAAATTGGGTATTATTATACTGTATTTGTGTGCACTAAAATTAATTAGAATTTTTACTAAAAATGTGATTTCATAATCTGTTAGGCTAAAACAGCTCTGGTAGCCAAAGGGTTAAACTGAACTGAAGATGCACACAAGAAAATCAGCTTGAGTTGCTCCACTATTTTAGATAATGCCTGAATTATTAGAAAATCACTGCTTGGGCTGTACCACTATTTCAGAGTATGGCAAAACTACTACAAAATAGCTTCCTGGGCTCTACAAATATTTCAAAGCATGGCTGAATTATTTAAAAAAACTGCCTGGACTGTACCAATGTCTCAGAGCACGTAGACATTTCTACTAAATGACTGCCTGAGATATACCACTAATTCAAAGTGTGGCTAAAATTACTAAGGCTAGGTTCACACCTGAGCGTATTTTTTCTGCTCGTTTTTTTTGCGTTTCTTAGCACGTTTTTCCGTTGAGTGAAACGCGCGTTTCACTGGCGGTATGATTCCCCCCCCCATTTTTCAGGGCGTTCCTAAGAGCTGTAAAACGTCCAGGTGGGAACCATGCCCGTAGGCAATTATTGGTTTTCACATGTTGAGCGTTTTACAGCACGTAAAAGGCGCTGTAAAGCGCCCAGGTGTGACTGCCTGGGCTGGAGCAATATTAAAGAATATGGCAAAATTACTACAAAACAACTGCCTGGGCACTACCAGTTTTTCAGAAAATGGCTAAATTACTACAAAATAACTGCCTGGGCTGAACCAATATATAGGAGTATGGTTAAATTACTACATAATGACTGCCTCGGCTGTACCAATATTTCAGAGCATGGCTAAATTGCTACAAAATGACTGCCTGGAATGTGTCAATATTTCAGAGAATGGCGAAATGAATACAATATAAATGCCTGAGCAACACCCATGTTTCACAACATTGCTGAACTACGACAAAATGACTGCCTAGGCAGTACCAATATTTTAGGGCATGATTACATTACTACAAAAGGACTGCCTGGGCTATACCTAGGTTTTCAAATATTGCTGAATTACTACAGAATTTTTAAACTTAACAAAATACACGCCTAAAACAGCTTGAGTGTTCCACTATTTCAGACAATTACTGAATTACTAGAAAATCAGTGCTTAGGCTGTACAACTATTTCTGGGTATGTGTATGGAAGAACTACTACAAAATAGGTTCATGGGCTGTACCAATATTTCACAGCATTGCTAAATAGCTACAAAATGACTGCCTGGGCCATACCAATATTTCAGAGCATTGCTAAATAACTACAGAATGACTGCATAGGCTGTACCACTAATTCAGAATGTGGCTGAATAACTAGAAAATGACTGCCTGGGTTGTACCAATATTTCAGAGCATGGCTCAACTGGGCTGTACCACTATTTTTAAACATGGCAGAACTACTACAAAATGACTTCCTGGGTTGTGCCCATGTTTCACATAATTGCTAAAATATTACATAATGACTACCAGGGATGTATCTACATTTCAGAGAATGGCTAAATTACTAAAAAATAAATGCTTGGGCTATACCTATGTTTCACTACACTGTTAAACTACTAGCAAATGACTGCCTGGGTTGTACCAATAATATAGAGTCTTGCTAAATTGCCAGAGGATGATTGCCTGGGTTGTACCAATATTCCAGAGTAAGGCTAAATCTTTACAAAATGTCTGCCTGTATATGGCTATAGTTCAAGAAAACGTCCACTAGCATTGTGCACATATAAGATACCTTTAGAAGTGACCTACATTACTAACCTGAACCATAAAACATTCTGGAGATAAAGTTCTAGGTTTCTTTCTTCATACAGCAGTGTTCCAAACGTATGCGTTTTCATGTGACTTTTTTTTACTTTTTCACATTGCAGAGGTACACAAGGGTGTGTTTAATGAAATAAATGAACAGTGGCTTTGGCAAATTGGACATTTAGAAGAAAGCATCATAAGTCTGTTTGGGAATAAAACATAAAATATGCCCTGAGTAAGGCTCAGTTTACATGCTGTCAATATTAACAAGAAGAAATATGCCACTTTATTTCCTTAAGACTCTTGCTCCATTATGTCAGCTCTCTGCCTGACAACTGCCATTGTCTGGTCTCTAAGTAGCCCTATGGAGAGCAGCTGTACACGCTAATTTGAGGTTCACTGCGATGTCAATTGAGTCTTAAAATGAGAAGACAACAGCTGCACAACAATACCTGGGCTTCATGAAAACATGCAGCAAAAGCATTCATAGATAACCAGAGATTTTACATTTAGTTAACAAGGAAAGGGCCAAGGTCAGCTCAAAATAGCCGACTAAAACATTGAAAAACCAAAAGGGTGTTTTGCCAGTAAATAAAAGAATAATATAAAGTCCAAATAAAAAGCAGGATACTACTTTAAAATAAGGAATTGTTCAAATAGCGGGATACAATCAACTGTGGAAGAGCAGCTAATTTTCATGCCACTAACGATCAACCTCGAAAATATGTCAGTGCCTATTGTTTTTATTACTTTGTGATGACAGACAGCCAAGGAATTTAAGTGTTTTAAAATCAGTTTTCAGATTTCTACTGACAGGAAGTTGGCAAAAATCTGCAGGGACACGGACAGTATTAAAAAAACTTTGAAGATGTAATAAGAGCGCCACACTATATTATGCGGCATACAGTAGGGGAATGATTACCCTACTATCTGATACCTCACGTTATGAACCTACAACGCAAAAGGATGCGTTTGATAAAAAAAACGGATTAACATCCATTATCAATATGACCAGATCAAATGGTTGGATTAATGAGGCTACAGCTGAGTTTTTACTTAATGAGTATGCATGTACCCTTGTGTTATATGGCTTACCTAAAATACATAAGGGGACTAACTCATTAACATTCCATCCAATTGTCTCTGGCTCTATTACCCAGCCTTTGGCACAATACGTGGACTTTTTTCTGCAACCTTCCAGGCTTCCTAAAAGACACAGATGATTTCTTGCAGAAAGTGCACATGTTTGAGACTGTTGATGCTGATTGGAAAGTGGCTACGGTGGATATTTCCTCATTATATACCTGTATACCAAATAGTGCAGGCCTTGTAGCCGTTGAACATTTTTTGTTACAGGGAGGGGAACAGGACACCCCCGACAGCCTTTATACTCTGTTGTCTAGACTTTGTTCTTGAGAACAACATGTTTACTTTTGAAAACAAGGCCTACAAGCAGATCCAAGGGGACAGCCATGGGGAGCTCTGCAGCCCCCTCCTTTGCCAATCTGTTTGTGGGCTATCTGGAAGAACGCTATGTCTATAAATCTGCTTTGTACATGCAGCATACTAAAACATGGATGAGATTTATAGATGACATATTTTTAATCTGGGAGGGTAATACCCAGACCCTTGATGAGTTTGTCAATTTTCTCAATGAGTTGTTTCCAGGGATTGTGTTCAATCCTGTGATGAAAAAACCAATACCGGCGCCTCTGGTTGCAAGATGGGCTGGTTGTGAAGTTGGCTTAAACACTCAAAGTGAGGCAGCTCTCACTGGTCAAAAAGACCATCAATCTAGGAAACAAGGGACAAGACAGAGCGCCTCCATAGTGTAAAAGTGTAATTTATTTGTACAACACGCAAATAAAAATGTACTTACAGGAAAGTCGGTGGTTAAAAGCATACAAATGGTGATGAAGTATAAAAATCTCTAGCAGCGGAAGTCTGAAGGAGTACAGCACATCAGCGTCCTCTGCCTCCTTGAGTTCTAAAGGTCTACGCGTTTCAGGGGCACGCCCCTGAAACCTCAATCCTGTGATATCAGAAGCTGAAATTGCCTTCCTTGATGTATTGGATTCCATTAACAACAGGTTTGTCACACCGGTGTATTCTAAGCCTACAGACAGTCACGTGTTACTACACTAAAGCAGCGCCCATCCCCAACATCAATTGGTAGGGATAACCTACCAATTTCTTAGTTTCTCTGTGTTATGCGGATATGCTCAGATCCAATAACACGTACATCACAGATCAATGAGATGTTTGAAGGTTTTGTTCAGAGGGGATACCCCACAGCAGTTATTGATGCAGCATTCGCTAAAGCAACAGAGAGGTTTACAGGGGTTTCCAAAGTGCGCCCTGCAATTGACAAGATTCCATTTGTCCAAACCTTTCCTTCTGCGTCTAAAGATATCCATAGGGCAACAACTACCAATTTAAATATCCTGCAGGCTGATAAATCCTTAGCCCCAGTAGTTAAGAACAAACCCCTCCACATCCCTATAATGGTAAGAGGTATACTATCCAAGGCTTTTACACCTGTGACACCGAGTTTTGTGTGTACCTGCTCAAGTGTCCCTTTACATTAGTATACGTAGGCAACACTGTTGGCCCTTTTGAACGTCGCTTTCAAAAGCATAGGAGCGACATATGCGTAGCAGTCAGTAAACTACAGAAAGGTGAAGAATTGGACATGAACAAGCCAGATACATGAATTTAGGGGCATGGTCATTGAGCAGGTACACATGCATTCTAGGGCAGGTGACAGGTCTAAACAACTCCTCCGTAGTGAGGCAACAAGGGATATATACCCTTGATTCTGTTCATCCTAAGGGTTTAAATATGAATTTATCATTAACGTGTTTTTTGGATGAGAGATGACCGTACCTATGCGCAATAAGGGGGCTATTCTTTCCCCAAAGCGTTTATGTTACATTGGTAATTGATTCGATCATTTATTTATTTCTACGGCTCACCAGTGGGCCCTTTATTAACACAGCGGCAGCTCTGGGACCTTTTGTAAATAAAAAATAATTCACTTTTTTTTCACACATTTCCTCACCTCCTTTTCTCCCTATCTTTCTTTTTCTTGTTTCTGTTGCTTTTGCCGTTTATTTCTTTTCCTCATAACCACTGATTCTGGTAATTCTCACCTTTCCGCCCTGACTATATAGCCAGTGGGTTTTGCCCTGTTTTTCTATTAATTGACGATAATTGACACAGTACAGGGAGTTATCCTTTTCCTGTGATATCACGTTACATAGCCTTCTATGGTAGCAAGGTATCACTCCTATATGGAGGTTTACCCAATATAATTTATTTTTGGCTACCTATAACAATATCATGGCTAGCCAACTTTAATTTATTATATTTGTGTTATATACATTTACAGAGAGGGAATAGATTTATTTTGTTTTTATTCTCTACTGCATTTTTCCATATTCCTTTGCTTCATATGTATACCCAACAACATGGCTAATAATAGCGTTATTCTATTGTGCATGTATGCCGCCGCTATGCCCCTATGCGAGCAAAGTGGTGGTTCTGGTTCGTCCTGTCTGGTATATTGAATGGCGTGTTGTTACTCTGGTAACCCGCACCCACATTGCGCTTGCGCAGGAGGGTGGGTATAGTCGCCGCTTGAGCCTGCTGTGGGGTTGTGATATGTGAGCCCTGTGTCCCACATAGCACATGCGCTGGTGGACAGGGCGGGACTGGCATGTGATTGGATGTTCCTGCCTGCATGCCCGGCATCCTTTTCCTAGGACAACGAGCAGACTGAATAACGGCTGTGACAGCGGTGTGCGCCTTCTTCCCGGCAGGCAATTCCCCTCCTTCTTTTGCAAAAACATTATTCGTATAACTTAACATTGATGCTTTTAGTGTTTGGGCTACCTCTATTTTGTTGGATCGGCTACAAGTGCTTTCTTATATTCTGATGCAAAGTTTTCTCTGTGATCGGACTACCGTTGAGACACAAGCTGATCATTTATGGCAAAGCTCGACGGGACAGAAGGGGAACCAAAGATATATATTGTAGGCCCCAATGCAATCTAGACCAGTGGTTCTCAACCTGTGTAACCTCAGGACCCAGATTTGTCCTTGGACATTAAGTGGCGACCCAAGTCGCACTGCAATGGAACGCACGGCATCGCGGTACTGTGCGTGCGATCCTCAGCTTGGGGTCCAGTGCTTGGCTGCTGTGACGGAGCTCCATCCATACATGCATTGCTTGTACAACTCCCTGGTGCGCCCTGTAGGTCACATGAGGAAACTAAGCAATGCATGTATGGATGAAGCTCCCTCGCGGCCATACCTCCTGCCTACCCCTGCTCAAGCTGACACTTGGCGCCAGGCAGCATATTCTGAATGGCTGCTCAGCGCAACAACTGATATTGCTACACTAGGGGAAGCTGAGGAGCCACTCACATAGAAAAGTGGAAGGCACGTGGCGACCCACTGAAAACAAGGTCGCGACCCACTTTTGGGTCACGACCCACCAGTTGAGAACCAAGGATCTAGACCATATAAATAGGAAAGGCCATTAACATTATCTAATTGAAACCTAATCCCCAGACCCAATTTTAGCAGTGCCAGTATGTGTCGGTTTTTTGACAATAATTCTATGACTGATTTGCCTACATAAATATTTTTGTATTTTTTCAAGGCCATATAAGGCTTTGAATAAATTGCTCGCTCTTTTATTATAACCTCGCCAATGAACGAAAATGTATCTTATTCTTAACAGTTTGCAATAACTTTTTTTTATATCAATTTTTTTTTTTTTATTCTTTATTTATAGATGGGGGGACATACAGCAGCCATAATAAACGCCTTTAAAAGAAACAGGTAGACGAAGCAAGGGAATCAAACACATCAAGGACATAGTATCTCTAATTTAGTACCAACAATGCAACTCAATACCCACTGCACCACCTCCAGGAATCCCGTCTAGCATTTTAACAGCCTCAGCAAGCTGTCAATGTGCCTTGCTCAGTGCAAGGCACAATGGACAGCTAGTCAGGGGGTTTATCCTATGTTATCACTATAGCTGTCAAAGTGATCACATGTTTAGGAGCCAATCAGAGTGTTTTTTCTATGGATGGTGAGAGACCAGCACTTTTAGTCACAACAAAGTCTTGAAACTAGGATCCTTCACAGCTGTGAGCTTCTAGTTCCAAAACGGAACATAGACCAGCATTTTCACGGCACAGGATATCATGGTAGGGAACAGTAATTTAGAAACTGTGGACGAGATTGTGTAGCTCTTAAACTATATGACCAGTTAAGATTTAAAGACGCTCCATTGGTGCATCGGTGGCCCCTCAGTCAATAGGTGCCACACCCCAAAAATAGAATACAGAGTAACACCACAACACTCTTCTTGGTCTCATGTGGCAGGCTGTGAGGGGAAGAGCTGGAGAGGACTGGTAACCGGAGAAGGGAAAATTCCCGGCTGCGTGTTTCATCGCTTTCAGTATCAGTGTGGACAGCCATGAAATTTCAGAACCAGTGGAGGACATTTATATTAGAAATCTTGCTGCCCCATTTGAGATTTATCAGGCATAGGATCTCATAAAGAATTGTATTCACTTAGCTTAGCTTTTCCCATCTGGCTTCTGGTTGGTGGCTGGGCAGTGTGGTGTTGTTTGCTCGATTGTTCAGGCTGCATAGGCTATGTGCTCTTCATGTACTGCTCTAATAAGACTACTTCCTTCTCTTCCTGAGGAAGCAAGCTGCGAAACGCGTTGAAGATTGGGCCACCCATATTGGAACGTTTACATCTTTTTTGGATACCTTGCTATAGGACTATGTTGTATATCCATGTAGGGGGCCTAGAAGGTTGTAGGATTATTTAATATATTATGGAATTCAGTTACATAAACACAGTACTGCTGAGCATGAATAGAACACCGTTGGATGTTTTTAATGCTTTTGTCTGAGTATTAATAAAATTGTGATGGTGTTACAAAAAGTGTATGGTTAAGTGTGGTTGTGTTCGCAAGGTACCTTTAAAGCTCCCTTTTTTTGTGGTATTACCATTTAAGATTTAAGGAGTTGCTTTTTTAATATCTGTCAGGACCTAAACATTAGCCAAGAACACTGCTGAAGGACAGGCACACTGTGGTGTCTGCAAAGGCTGGGCTTCAACATTAAGCCTTGCCTACTGCCATTTACAGTTCAATGACAAAACTTTAATGGCTAATATAGTTTCTGGCTGTGAACTGTTGAGTAATGAAGAATTAGGCTTAAAGACACTTTGGCCCTCAGGCCAGGTTCACACCATTTTCCTGACCAGATCTGTAACGCGGTGTAATGCATTTAGATGTGTTTTTGCTGAATTTTTACAGCGATTCTGGACACTTTTTTTCCTTTCTTTAGCTTAAAATGGGCTTACAGGTGCAGCCCAGTGTGCACCTGCGTTTTTATGTGCTTCCATGCGTTCCAGTGCATTACAGACCAGAGAAATGAGACAAGCGGTATTTCTTTTGTCCGGACTGGAACGGACTGCGCTGGTGTGAACAGAGCCCGAAATACCATAGGGATACATTAGGATGCTTTTTTTGGTCCGGGAACAAACTGTTCTGGTCTGCACGTTATCCGGACATGGTATGAACAAGCCCTAAATCAAGTTCCAGTATAAAGCCAGCAATCCAAAAGGCTCCAAAGGAGCACCGACCTTAAGATACATGTACTGGCATCACAAGGTAACTGCACTTCTGCGGTAGTGTTAGATTTGGCACCGTTACAGGTACACTTTAAAACAATATTGCCTATTGATATATTATTGTAAAAGTCCTTTTACCTGTGTTGGGGGCTTGACTCGCTAGAGGAAATGGAAGCCTCAGAGATTTGCTTGCTTGTTGGTTTTCTTGTAAAATGTATATTGGCAGGCATTAATCCTGTATCAGAACAACAATAACAAATACTAAGAACTGAGACACACAGCCAAAGTAAGAATAAGAAATTGTAACAATTTTAACAAGCTGTATTAAACTTAGAAAAATAATTTAGTTACACTTACTAAGAATAGACTAGTCCTAAAGTCTAACGTCAAAAGATTTCCAGACTAGAACACACAAAATGCTGAGTGCTAATTTGTTGCCGTGGTTAGTGAAAACTGGATGTTGCATTTTGAAATGAAAGCCCAACTCCAGCTTTACTGATTCGTTTAAACATAAGTAGCCAACATCTAAATACAATTATAATAAAAAGCAGCTCTGGATGCAATACTCACCCTACCTTACTGCTGTCTCCCACAGACTCGCCAGTCCAGTTGTCCTGTATCAGTCCTCTTCTAGGCTGAACTAAACTTTGTCATTCAACTTATTTTCTGTGGGCCCAGGACATCAAGGATACATCCCCTAGCAGCACATAATCAAGCCACCCTGGACCACAGGGGAACACTCTGTTCCCTGCAGCATTCAGGACCTGCCCACCCTTCATTACCGAAGAGGAGGAAGATGACCTGTGACTGAACAAAAGACCTTAGGGAAAAAAAATATGTAAGTACATTTTGTGAAAGAGCCGCTAATGACATTCACAAGTATGTACACACACTGACACAGAAAATATTTGCTATTGGTACCAGTTTGTGGTGCAGTCTAATAGTCAATGGTAGCGTGACCTAAATGACAGTTTTCTGCTATGGGATTACTGGTCAGCTGTATGTTTAGAAGGCACCGTCTACTCACTATACTATCTTTATACTAATTATTTCAGTTTTTTTGGTTTTCTTCTAACCAGCACATATTTAACACCGACTACCATTTACTGTTCTACAAAACATTTTTTTCACCATTTCCTAAAGAAAGCATGTGCAAATAAACTAGGAGGAAACAAAACTGGAGATTTAGTTTAAAACAACCAGTCAAGACCAAACGTTGTAGTGCAATTCAATCCAAATTGCTTCTTCTGGCTGTGAAGGTATAGCTCTAGTACCCAATGTAATGTGTGCAAAGGTGGAATTCTACAAATCTGACTTTGGCACTTGAAGTGAATTTTAGGATACTGAGCTTGATGGGTTTGGGGGCCCTTGTGACCACTTTGATTAGGATAGGAGGTGGGATACCTGCAGGCACCTTTTTTGGGAAGACATACAAACTGAAAGTGCACTTCCAGTCAAAACTTTTTATTTTGAATAAACCGGGAAAGGGTCAGAATCTCTGCCAGCTTTCTACTTGCCTCTGGGAGCCCACTGAGGTTTCTCCTTAATTCTGGTGCCAGTAACATCACAACAATAATTTTGTCTTCAACTGGGCCACATACATCAAGAAAAATATTAGTAAGGAATGGACTACTCCCATGTTTTTTATTGTTATCAGTGTATTGTCTTGGCCACAATGTTATCAAAGGAACGAAAAATCTCCTCAGAGTGCAATAGAAATCTAACCGAGGTTCTAACCTTTCTGCACTATGCCCCAAACTACTAAAAAAAAACATTTGACTAGTAAAACACTTTAAAAATGTATATAAAGACTACACATTTTGCATTTTTTCCATTGCAAATTGGAGGCCGAATATCTTCTTTTGGTTTAGATCAACCCAACTGTGACTAGCTGAGAAGGAGTAACCACATACTGTATAGGACTGAAAACTCAAATGTTTGGATCTTGGCAGTTAAAAGGCATAAAAATACCATAAAAAAGTTTATTTCACAATTATCTAAAAAGATAATTGGGGTTAGTCATTTATTTTATGGATAGAGTTTAGTTGTGTTCTTTAAAAAAAAAAAAAAATTCTATCTACAAACCAACAGCTGTGGCAGCAGGAAAACCCATGATTATTCAAACCCTATGATTATAAGCTACAGCAAGACATCTGTTTTAAACTTTCTTTCTAAATGATGTCGTACTTTACCTTGCACAGTGTAATACTCTGATCACATAACCCGTCTAGATAAAGAAAAGTGGACACAAGTAATACCCATAAAATCAAGGACAAACCAAATCAGACACATGGCACAAAGGAAGCTTTATTTCTGGTCCAATTTATTGGCAGCACTAGCAAAGCGATGTAAGTGGATTATTAGAGTAAATCTGTCTGTTAATCCTACACAAAGCCATCGCTATTACAAAAATATTGTTGTTTTTGTTTAACAGCTTTGGATAAAAGTAGGTTTTCTTAAAAAAAAAGGGGGATACATAAATTGCCACTGGATTTTTTATGTGACATTTTTTTTTTTTTTTAAAAGAACAACAACTGCATCAAAGTCTTCGAAAACATGAAAGGCGTTTTCCTGCTGTTTTAGTTGGCCCGAGTATTAATCTGAGCTGTGACTGGTGACCTCTCACTTCAAAGCCACCAAATTAAGTCATTAATGTCACACTGCTTGCTGGTGCCAAGTTTTCACTAAGCACTAACAGCTCTCACAGGTGTATACAAAGCCATGTCTTGGGATAATAAATTGCAGTGTATACAAATGAAAACAATTTTTTAATGTAACAAATGTAACATAACTATAATATCACTATCTCTTGTGTCAAAAAAAACCCTCAAAAACCTACCTTACCTTGTATTGGAGACCACTTCAGATGCCTGAATACCATGTCTGGTGTTCACTTGGGATCCCAAAATAGCAGGCTGCTCTAATGTGCAAACAGCAATAGCTTCAATGGTTGCCAATACTGAACTTCCTTATGTTTGCCTGCAACACCTCGCTATTGGTTAGGGAGGTCACCCATCAAAGAGATGAGTTAGCCAAAAGATGCGTGGACAGGAGCTATAGCCACTGATCAGGTAGAAACAGTTTACATATTGTAGTTCCCTTCTACGCGAGATCCAGAGCTCGCTCAACAAAAACATATATTCTGTGTAGGCACTCAGGGGTGCCTGTGAACAAGGTATCAGTTTTTTTTTAATGTTTCATTTGAACAGGTTTTTACTTCAGGTTGAAAAGTGCAGTGCTGGTTCACTAAACTGTAGAACAACTCCAGTAGAATTTCCTGAGAGCAGTGAAAAGAAAAAGAACCCACAATGAACCTGGCACTAAGATATATGAAGGGCCATTCAAACAAGTATGGTTTCCCACAGTGTAACTTATGTTCCACTTCAGGACAAATGAAAGGAAGTCGTTGATAACAGTGTGCTACAATGCTGTTTTTTTCTACCTGCTGTAGTCTAAAAGCCTATTCAGTGCCCACAAGACTTAATCATAACATTCAGACATATGCATCAAATGCGAAAAATTAGAAAACTTTTTTTTCCCCTTTTTGCAGGAGTGATTAAATAAATTTAAAAAAGTAAAATGCCTAAAAAGCACTATAACAAACTATACAAATTCATGTACAGTCTCAAGCAGATGCATGACAGCAGCTAGAATTGGTTCACCAGTGTCCACCCAATTTTGGATAGACTGATCTTTTGGAAATATAATTAATGTACAACTATTAGGTCACCTGAACTATCATGTTCATTTTTATTTCCAACTTGTCCTTTTTGATCTAGTAAATCTAATTTTCTTAAAAGTTATGAAAAAGGTAACATGTTGTGTTATATATATATATATATACACATATACATACATACATACATACATACATACATACACACACACACACACACACACACACACAGATTCGCATGTACTAAAACCCACGGCACTCTATGATGCACAAGCTGAGTCCCAGTTCCCAACACTCAGTTCTGGCACACCACGCTCCTGAAACAATTGATCAATAAGGTTGCCTATAAAGTTAAGAAACCTACAGTGTGGTGCTGACATTGCAGTTCAGAGAGCTACAATCAGAAGCCGAAATTTAGATGACTGAGCAACTCGGGTATCAC
>NW_017306340.1:1609028-1611630 GCF_000935625.1 Nanorana parkeri
GGTGCATATTAAACATTAGTTGTTCTACATTAACAGATTTCTATCACCTACCAGGTATTTCAATGTCAGATATATCACTTAGATCTTCATCATCCTCTTTTTCTTCATGATCTGTCTCCTTTGTATTTTCTGGCAAAACATTTGAGTTTCCTGTAGGTCAATACAAAAAAAAGGTTGGTCACAAACATCAAGCTCTAAAAATTTGACACCGGTGTCAATGTTTTCTCTAAGGTACTAGCTGCTAGGCAGTCCTCTTCATGAACACATTAAAGACAATCTCACCAAACATTAGGCTTGGTTTGGTTGCTCAAACTGTGTTACTTGTTAAATTTACTTACTCTGCGTGCAAAACCTCGGTGTTTGCCAGTTATATACACTGGCCCTACAGATGTGAAAGAAAAATATTAATCCAAAGGAGTCAAAATTGTCCAATTTTACTGACTAGATCTGAGCGAATGTGGATATATTACAAGTTTATCTCTAGAACAAAGCAACCTGTCATGCACAGACAGCGAACATGGTTGACATAATTCAAGTCAGAAGGAGAGACATTTTCCTGCACCCAGTTGTCTATAAAAACTGGAGTAGACAAAATCTGGAGCAGATTTGCTCTTTAACCAATCAGCTTCTCTGTGTCATTTTCAAATCTTACCTGAGCAAACTGAAGAGAGATGCTAATAGGTTGCCATGGGCAACTGCTCCAGATTTTGTCTGCTCCAGTTTTGATAAATCCCCCCCATAGCCGTTAGCATTTAGAAAGCCTTTATCTTTCCTATAAAAGGGTGAAACAAAGAAACAGTGAATATCTCAAATTTGGAAAGCTGATGTAACCATTATGTAACCATTATGATTCCTCTAGGTCCAGGGTAAGGGCAATGAACAGGAGAATAAACTGAGGCAGGTTTGGGTGACGTGCCTTGCTGATCCTCACATTGCAGTCTCTGTGGAATGGTCACCAGATTACAAGGCACTGAAGCAGCAATTCTACTGGTGTAATTTGGACTCTTGTGGACTGAACATTTAAGCTTCAAAGATGTGCATGACACACCCCTGTAAACTATTGAAGACTATGATTTTGCTACTTGTGGCCACAGTTCAGCTTTATCGTAAACCTGTCGCCAATGTGGATGATTGAGACTGGGCATTTGATGAAAAAAATGAATAAAGGCAAGGAAACCTTCAGTGAAAAGTGCAATTCAAAATGTCAATACTTGACTTTTCCTGTCAGACTGATGGTCCACAAAAAGTAAATATCACAAACAGAGATAAGTGGTCATATCATCATTAGCTCTGATAGATATAGAAGGTGCTTCTGATGATACTTATCTTTATAACCTAGACTTGTTTACACCAGTCTTTTATACAATATAAAGAATTTAGAAAATCTCTGAGATTTCTTTAAGCCTGCGTGAGGTTTTAAATCTGTATTCCATCCACGAGAACTACTATCCTGGTCCATTAAAGGTTATCACTAGCTGCAATCAATCAGCTCTTCTCTAAACCTAAAGGACAATCAATATGTCTAGTACTTAAAAGGTACATAAAACAGCACCAATTCCTCACTTAACCCTAAAACTAGGATGATACAAACTCACATTAACAGCTCAACATTAACATTCTTTGGACACGCATCGAACAGATGACCAGGCAGGCGGGATAACATGTTTTAAATCCCTGGATAATCCAGTAGAACAATCTTTAAAGCATTTTGTACTGGTAAAATGCACAGCGTTGTACACGATATACATTCCAAGCCATTAATTGATAGTGAGATTTTAAAAGTAACAGTCCGTCTTACAAGTGAAGAAAACTAATTGACAATGTGGTGCTCTTGCTGTGGCTCACTGGTGCACCCCGCTGCGCTTTGCTCTAACTTCAAACACACAGCAAGGCAAAAAGAGACAGACTAGAACTGGAATAGGCAATGAGGGTATCTTGAAATAAATCAATATTTTAATACCATTTCAAAAGAAGGCAGAGAAAATGAGTGCTCATGAAGCACATCACACGTATGTAAGCCCTTACAGTCATGTAGATGCAGTATGTAAACAACATACTTGCATGTTGCTCATTAATGGCACGATGCTACAAGCACAAATTACAGCGTGGGTGACTATTTAAACATAATTGCATACAAGGAATAAAGAGCAAATATAGGAAACAGAATATTAAAAGCTTAGAAAACACAACCCCATGTTTAATGAGAAAATGTGCCTCTATTAGTATAGCTGGCCATAGTGGGTCAATTTTTGGCCAGTAATTTGAATATATCTGATTATAAGATTATAGTAACAGATTTATGTGTGGTATTATTTTATCTATTGCTTTAATATTTCAGCATCCATGGATATTTCTTTTTACCTGAAGCAATACAAAAAAAAGCATCAAGCAGCCCTGAACAGCCTTGCAAACAGCAAATAAATGTTTTGGCAGTCCACCAGTCATACTGGCCCACTATCCCAGCTGACAACCTCCCTGTTGTTGCTCCAATATTCTGTGACAAGTGTTTTCTTTAAGCAGCAGATAGGTGGATGGGGTCAGCCTGAGACAGGTGGTCATTCTTCTAAAAGCCATTGTGAGGCATGCAGCACCCATTTTTTAC
>NW_017306340.1:1611668-1631775 GCF_000935625.1 Nanorana parkeri
TTTCCTCAATTGTGAGAGGAAGGAGATAGCTCTTAATTCTATACAGTTTGTTAGTTATTTTTAGTTATCTTATATTTTGCCTTCCCTGGTTCCTCGTCTCATCAACAGGCTAATTACATTTTTAAATAACACCGGTTTTCAATAAATCCCTTTTTTTAGACGCAGTGATGCCTTCAGCCCCGATACCTGGAGTGGGCTGGCTTTTGGGAAGAGTTTTGTACATATCTAGATGCTTTGCTGGTACCGTGTCTGTCGGAGTGGGCATTCCTAGACAGGATGCATTTGCATGCGGATGGCCCAAGCTAATAACCACATTTGATGCTGAGCCTCCGTGATTAAAAATAAATAAAATCCAAACAATGAAAAGGACAGGTCAGAAGCAGTAAGGCTTGAGATTTCTTGAGATATCGTCCCTCAAAAGTCCAAAGTTTTTGAACTTCTAGGTCCTCCATTCTTCCCTTCAACCTTCACGTCACTAGGGTCTCCTGGAGGAATCAGTGAAAGCTGCGGAGGACCCTGGAGATAAAACACTCCTAGAAGTGTTTTTTTTTCTGCAGACATCAGGGGATTATTTCAGTGTTCACAGGCACGGGCAGCTGGAAAGGTAAGTACTATATATATTTTTTTACAGGTATAGGTTTCCAGGGCAATTTTAATATAGCGACAGGGTCTCTTTAAAGTTCACATTTCACCACTTTCTATATGTTTGTAGAGTATTCAGTTTTCTTATTTATATGTACTCGCTTTGCTTTCCCTCGTTTAATGTTACTTTATATTCTTGTGTGCTTTTGGCCTTGCCCACCTTTTCAAATTTTACAGCATGTCATGGGTAATCTGGAGACTAAAAGCCTCTGCACAGAAGAAAATGGCTTCTGTAACCACTCAGACTTGACTTTAAGTCATGCACAGTACACCCCACATCCATCTGGAGGAGAAAACCAGTGCATACAGGTAAGTTTAAAGGCTTTTGTTAAAGCTTCCATCTGCCACACTAATGTATGCATTTAATAGGTTCTTCCCAAGAAGTGACGAAAGATTGTGTCAAAAACACACAATGTTGAAGCCCACATAAATTGTAATACCCATAGAGAGCATCTAATGCATCTCAGGGATACAGGTTAAGAACCTCTACTTAACCCCCGTGTGAAAACAGCAAATCACAACTAAGTCTACCTACAAGTAGAAAGATTTTTGCTATATTTGTGTGATCAACAAATATAATTGAGGTACAGTTGCTAACAATGTTAACTTGACCACGCCAACATATCAACTGGTGATACTGTCAAATGGGATGACATACATGTTGAGTGATCTGGTTAATAGCCTTGCCACATCAATCAATATAACAATGATAGTTAATCTAATAACTTTATTGTAATTATTCAGCGGTCCAGTGCCATAGCCCTATTATGTGGTTCCCATACTCTTAGTTAAGCACCCTTGGTCTACAGGAATAGAGCTGCAAAAGCACCACTAACCATATCATTGCTCAAACCTCAACGTGGACAATTTGTATCTATACTTTTTATTTACTAAAGGTAAAGGTAGCATACACAGACTTTTAAGCAAGCATGAAACATTCCAGAACCAACACTGAAGACCTCAAACAGGAACTCATTACTGCTTGTTAGTAAACTCTGACGCTCTGTAATAATATATGGACGACCTTAGATTTTCATATCTAGTTATCCTTTAAGTCAGAGTAGAAAATAATTTCTTGCTGTGAAAGAAAACCTCATGCAGAAAAATCTTAAACCTTCTTTTGTAATCCATTAACATTGATGAAATACTCATCTTGACTACCTTTTGTACAGGATCACCGCTGATCAGTGGTGTTCATAATGCTCAATAGTTTCAGAAAGAAACACAGTCATTTGAACATCTGCTCTTTGATAAACGGAACACACTACACTTCTCATAAATAATCCATCACAAATGGTCTTACATAAAATACGGATCCATCCTTCGTAAACAAAGTCATTTTGAAGTAAGACTTTCCTTCTAGCATATTTTACTAGTTTCTACCGAATTTACCATCCATTTACAAAAGAGTAGCAGTAAATTAGAAGCATCTGCGTGTTACGCTGTAATTGCTGAGCTATGCCTATTAAGAAAAGCACAATCTAAATAAGCAAAGGTCAGGTGATAGTCCTACCACGACAATGGATCTCGCCTGTTGCCTTCACTCCCTACTCGTTACTGTGTAAACACCTCTGTTTACTCTGCATAGACTGCGTTTTTGTAAATAGCTGCTCATTTGTTTTATACATCCCCCGGGGGTGTTGTGCTCGTTGCTTTTATCCAGAGATGGCTTTTACCTGCCACACGTTTCTTCTCTAGAAACTTTCCATGTCTGCTCTCATCTTCACACGAGCTTCTGTCGTCTGTACATTGAGACAGAAAATAATGAAACATTTCAAAGGCGTGATGACCAAGCTGGCTTAGTTCCAGTTAAACCCCGTTCTTTAAGTATATTTTTTTCCTTATACTGTTGTTATCTCAAGCTTATTGATCTTGGCTTCGACTTTCTGGTTCTCAAAAGAAAAAGCCTACTGTGAACTTTTTATCAAATAGGTTTCTTTTTCGGCCTGCTTCAGCTGCAATGATTGAGCCAAGCAGGCTTCTTAAATTATTTATGCTTTAACTAGATGAAATAAAAAAAAAGAGAGAAGAAAAAAAATGTATATAAATACCAACAGTGTCTCTCTGAATAGCAGGACATCTACAAAAAAAATGGCAACAAACTTAATTAGCTGGAATCAAAGTTGCTTTTTCCACTGCGAATAAAACAAGCATGCACTCAAAAGACCTAAATCAATGTGCCCAGCTTAATCATATAAAGGGTTTTTCATCCTAATTGCCAGGCTCTTTAGATTTTGATGAGATGGATACTGAGGAAGATAACCCAGCGAGTGTATATCATTCAGTCATTATCCCAGACTAAACTTTGATTATTAAAATGGATTCTTGGTGTATATGGCCAATGTAATTGCTTTGTCTATATTCTGCCTTGACATAATTAAAACAGATCATGTTGTGTTCATCACTGCTTTTATTTTGGCAAGCTGAAAATAAAACATGCATGCAGCAAAATCATTTTGTTCTATTATATTATAGAAAACACCTGCAGTTCCCTTGCACAATAAATAAAAAGGAAAGCATATGAGATGCTAATTGCCTTCCAATCTACAGGCACACCTAACAGATACACCTCCCATAGGTTCACCAACAGTAATAGCTTCATATATTACTCTCATCACAAAGCAGCACTAGCACTTCTTTGAGACCTACAAAAACAGCTTTGAAAGAAAGACACTATTGGTAACAATAGAAGGAGATGTGAGATAAAGTGCGGTTATAAAAGACTATATTTAAAATTATACAAGTAATATTTTAAAGTGTATGTAGGTAAAACCTTTTATATTTAAGTTTAGGAAAGAGTAGAGGTGGTTTAGACCCTCTGTATTTCTGTCTGTGTATTTCTGTCTGTGAATGGAAAGATTCACTGGTCATTTTGTCCTGGGACATCGAAAATGTTAGAGCTGTCCTCAGAAGCAAGGAAATCTTTTAATGGCTACACCTGCTTCAGGACCTCTTTCTAAAAAGTGGAATTCCCCTCACTTTGGGAGGTTTCCTTTAACTTCCTGTGGTATTTCTATAGGACAGGAAGTAAGGGGAAATAACCCCAATGGTAAACAGACAGAAACAAAAAATTACCTGGCAGGGGTAACACCCCTTCCCTTCTCTATATAAGTATAAAATCAGTTCAGATTTCAAGCTGTATAATTAATTGTTTTTTGGTACCGAAGATGGAGAGCTAGACCTCTAAAGATCTTTGAGTGATTTTAAAAGTTTGCTTGCATTTCTACCTAGATACTGTAGGCTGAACACCAAATGCCTAAATAAACTGATGAAATATATACTGTATGTGAGAGCTGTTTTACCTTCCAAAAATATATTTATTCCTGTCCATTCAATTCTCAGATTTACGCAGCTCTGCCATTCAGCACAACCCTGCCTGATGGGGGGGGGGAACCAGATCATTCTTGGCTGTAGTTTCACTTTTACCAAGAGGTCTCCTTCCCACCCATGCCCTGTGACTGTCAGTAAAAACTGATGGTCAACTTTATATCACTCTACTCTTCTCCGATCAGCATGCTTATTGCACTGCAACACACAATTGACTTATTGTGCTCTGCTGTACAGGAACTACAAAACCTGATTTCAAAATGTAAAGTACATACACCGCTTTGATTTAAAATACATTTATGGCTAACAGTTCACAGAATATAATAGCCCTGAAAAACTCACATAAAAGTGTTGATGCAGTGGTACTGATGCCAGAGAATATCTCCAAATTTACCCCCGCGGTGTCACCCGATTGTTCTAGGGGTTGTGCATCTCGTGGTACCATTGTTCATATTTGGTGAGGTTGCCGAAGGTCCAAATTTGTGGATTAGAGTATATAAACTCATTAGCTCTGTCCTCCATTGTTCCTTGGCACAAAACCCTGTGAGGCTATATTGAATGTGAATATTCTGACAAGATGTGAAGGTGTTGACTCACCACATTTTCTTAGCTACGAGGCAGACTATAGCCAGATCATGGAGGGAAGCTACTCTGAGTTTTGGAGGAGAGGTTAGGCAAAGGGTCACAGGCACCATGATTAATTAGAAGCTCACCGCCGCTGTCAACGATACTCACAAGGTATGGTCCCCCTGGGTGGAATATCTTAGACGCTCTGGTTCTGATCACACATTATTGAAGCTTTAACCTATGTGTCTCTAGCTGTGTAGGTTTTCCTCTCCTTCTTCCCCTCCCTGCTTCCGCCCTTTTTTTCTTTCAATCTTTGAATTGCTTTTTCTCTGCCTCTTCTAATTGTTTCTCTTTTTTCCTTTGGATTCTTCTTGCATTAATTGACATTAGATAATATCAATGAATTGTAGCCCAACTTTATTTGGAATGGTGTGATAACACAGTCATCTGTGTTCCAGCTCACTGCTATTTCCTTGTCAGAGTACACTACTCAGTATCCATGGTGTATGGACATGGTATCTAATTTAACCCTTTTTTCTATTTAAATTTAGCTAATGTGGATCACTTTAAACTTTCGTCTATCCTACTGGTAAACCAATTTCTAAATTCATATTATGTGTTTCTGGTGATAATCTATGCTCTACTTTGCATTGTATATGTCATTTTTCTTTATTTTCATTTACATTGTTAATGCTTGAAAATCCTAGTTAAATATTTGTAAAAAAATACATTTATGGATGTATTAATTACTACAGAACTGCATTAATTTGTGTCATTAATATCTACCTGGAATTCAGCTTTAAAGGGGTTTTCCATACCCCTTCGGTAGAGGGACGCTGATTTATATAGCTACCTGATCCGGTAAGAAGCAATGGTACTCATATTTTTTTAAATTGCAAGGTGAACTAAATCCATCTGTGGTTCTACACAATGCTCATGGAGTCAGTGAGATGCTCATACAAAGAGTATTTTATTGCTCACATTTGAGCTTTACATCCATAGCTGCAGCACATCAAGTAACACTGTTGCTGAAGCAAAGTTTAGAATGAAATCAAAAACTTAAGCCTCAAAGCTTTGCAATTCTAAATATGTACAGTATATCATTATTGGCATACACATAAAAAAACAAAAACAAAAAGCTACAAATACAATTCTAGATGTCCTGTTGCAGTTATTTAAATTTGAAATCATAGATTGTGACCCCCAACTCATTATTGTTATAGACTTTATATGTCCAAATATTTCTGATCAAAATCTAGACTTACCTTGAGGTTTTAGTTTATGGTTTTTATTATGGGTAGGTTTGACTGGTCCTTCACCCGTTGAAAGAGAGGAGCTTTGAGATTCTGAAGTGGAAATGGAGGCCAAAACGTTTTCATTTCTTGAAGTCTGAGTTGGATCCTACCATGAGAAACAAAAAATATAATAACTTAAAGCTGTAGTTGAATCTGCTTATATTTTGCCTTGCCTGGTTCCTTCTTTCCCCCTTCATCAACAAGCTAATGACTTTTTAAATAAAGCCTTTTCGTTACATACTCTTTTTTTTAGACCCAGTGGTGTAATTACAGGATCTCAGTACTTCTCTATGAAATGTAGTCATAGAAGAGCGCTACCACCTAAAAAATTGTTTAGATGCTAAGCATCCTGTAATGACTAACTGTTTAATTAAATTGGTTGATGAATAACTCACGGTATTTCTGGATGGAAAGATCTAGACGGTCAGGATCTAAATGGTCTAAGATCTGACCGTCTAGAATTTTCCATCCAGAAATACTTCGCTGACTGCACGGGACTGCAGGGAGTGCATGTCCATCCATGACATCACAACCGTGAGTTATTCATCAACCAATTTAATTAAACAGTTAGTCATTACAGGATGCTTAGCATCTAAACAATTTTTTAGGTGGTAGCGCTCTTCTATGTATAATTTTGCCAAACACGTTACACGGGGCTCCTCTCCCGGTTGTTGAAGAGCTTTTGCACACCATTTTCTATATAGTTAACAAGTGAGAAACCTGACCATATTACAGTTGTGCGCTTTCATGCATTTTTTGTTCAAACTCTCTATGAAATGTAGGCCGATTATAGCTGGTGGGAGGTGCTGTACATAGCTAACATCAGTGAAAACCAAAAAGTCAGAATAATAAGCAGCTCTAGAGATAAAAGGCAGCAGAAATTCTATACACCTTCCCTCTATATTTTGAGCTTCCCCTTTTCATTCTTGCCTTCTGGGTCAGAGAGGATGGCCATAAAGACACTTTATAATACTGATGCACCGATACCAGTATTAGTGCAGATACTGAACATTCCACAACTACATTTGCAGTAGTCTTCTATAGCCGGTGCCATTCTGCATTGCTGTATAATATATTGCTGAGATTTTTACTCTTCTGTATAGTAACCACCGCTCCCACCTCACTCCCGTGATGGACTACAATCTCAATACAAATTCGTAAATTATACATCAGATTGTAGTCCATAACGCGAGCGAGCTTGGAATGGTGGTTACTTTACAACACACACAGGGATCATGGGGAACAAAAGTAGCCACCCTCCAGAAGGAAGAACAGTGTCAGCACCAATTCAGAGATGATTTGAGAATCTACAGCCGAGTCATTTACAAATAAGCCAAACTTTTGTTAATAGTTAAGGTACTTGAATCTATTTTTAAGATTTAACTCCTGAGTTTAGTGTCACTTTAATTCATCTTCGATAAGGCAGAAATGAATAGACACAGCCTGGTGTCTTTGTGAAGCATCAGTCACAAAGAGGAATTTCCAAACAACCTTAGTAGTGACCCAGGCAATCAGAAACACCATATGCATACTTAGGGGGGGTGAAGGAGGGGTACAGAACGTTAATTAGCATCAATTGCCAATGCTTCTCTATTTGTTAAGAACCACGTGCTTATAAAAGTTCAAGGTGGAAAATCCTTTTAAATGTACAGTTGCTGCAATTTTTTTTTCCAAGTTCAATGGGCAACTCTTGCTTTTGATAAAACTGTTAAAAACCCAGACAAAAGGAAAACAAAAGAGCTGTAATTTCATAGATCCATTAAAACCATTCTTCTAAAGGAGCTTATTAGCTTGAGTTGAAAATCCACTATGGAGGATAAGTGCCACGCTCTAATGAACTTTCAGTGTCTGAAGGGAGATTCTCTAGTTTACAAAAACGAAATTGCTGTGTCTCAGTATAGAAAGTGGAGAACTGAAAGTTTTATTGTAATCTAATCCATTCAGCGTTACATTTAATCGGTCCAGTGTAGCAAAAAGTATTGTAATCTAGTAAATGTATTTGGTTAATATTTGTACTGATATTAATTAGTATATACATCTCATACACTTGTTCATATGGTTTGAAAACTTTTTCCTAAAAGAAAACAACTGTTGCTGTAATCGCTGAACATGTGTTAGCTGGAGATGGGCTGTTAGCCCCTTAGTCCCCGTTCGAAATCTAGGTGTTATGTGAACGTGTGCCAAATGCAGAAAAAAAATGCATGCTTAGGCACGAGTTCACAGAACGCGTCAAAAATGCGCAATGCACTTGCAGTGCCATTACTAGTGGCAAACCAAAAACGGGGCTGGGAAAATTTGTTAAATGAATTTTTATTCAACATTAATTTATCTACGTAGTTATCAGTTGAACTACAAGTGGGCCTAAAATAAATTTTTAGATGACTTTCACATTTGAACAAACCTGTTTTTGCATATTTTTGCTATTGTACTAAAAGATGTATAGATTTTGCAGTAGAAGGAGCTTTCTCTCTCCCTAAAGGTGACCCTGTCGCCACATGGGCACAGCGCATCACTTTTATCCCAAGTTGAGCTTGGGTAATGAATCAATGGCCAGCATCAGTGAAAATAATAAAGAAGCACTGGATACAGAACTCACCATATCTCTAACACTGACTCACCGATCCAGCACCACTTCTCTACTGGGTTACATTATGCCCAGTGTCATTCAACCCACTTTCTGCAAGACCCGGGTTTCAAGGACCCCCCTCCCACCCTGGACTTAAGTAATTACAACTCAATGTTTAGAAATAGGGGGCACCAAACCAAAACGTGAAAGAGTCCAAAAGTGCCTTTAATTATTCATAGTAGGGATATTCAGATACCAGTGTGGATACTTGGCATTTTACCAGGGTCGCAGAGGTTGCAGCTAGGGGGACCTGGCTTTGGCGCTCCACCACTGTCCTGAAATAATTAGTCTGTAGTGTTTTAGAAAAACTGTCACATGACAATAAACCAAGATTTATCAGTACTTGTTTGTGTGAGTACTTGGACAAGTATCAGTACTTGTAAAAAAAAAAGTGGTATTGGTGCATCACTTATATATATTTATTTAAAAAAATCATACATTAGAACAGGGATGCACAAATCCCAGGTGCTCCGTATGCTCCTTAAAAATGACAGCCGCCATTAAAAGACTATGGGGGGCTATTCACAAAGGAGCTGAAGGATCCAGCTGTAACTTCGGCTGATTCTTCGGCTCCCTTCGGCCATTGAAACAATTCGGTTCATTCGAACCGAAGGGCTGCTGTACTGGCTATTCATTCTAGCCCGTACAGCAGCCGAAGGCGGCCGAGTGCCTCAGCCGAGTCGAAGGCATATTCTTCGGCTTGACTGAACCGAAGTGACACCCGAAGCTGGGCGAACGGCCTGCAGAAGGGCTAGCTGTAAGCCCCACAAATTACAGCTGGGCAGAGCCAGCCGTGATCTCACGGCTGGCTCCGCCCAGTTGTAATGACAGATCAGTGTCCCCAAATGACCTGGGGACGCTGATCTGTCATTAAACAAGGACAACTGGGCAGAGCCGACTCCACCAAGTTGTTATTCATTGGCCAATAGGAAGCAGTTGGGCGGAGCTGTCACTGCTAGCTCCACCCAATTGTTTATTTTTTTATTCTTTTTTTGAAAATCTTTATTTATTTTTTTCATTTAATATTTATTTACATTTAAAAAATATTTATTCAACTTTTTGTTGGAGGAGAGGAGATTGCCTCATGGATATCAGATAGGTATCACTGATATACAGTCCTTGAAACATCACCAAGATGAATGCAACCTGACTGTTTTCAACAGGTATCCGTGTGAACTGAAATAATTACCCCTTTTAAACACATCTATGAAATTCCAAAGATATAGATTACATCCCCTTTTATATTCAGCATCGAAGAGGGTCATAGCAGTTAAAGCATACAACTACAAATGGTTTGAATTTTTATGCAAGAACAAATAGCCACTTTACACAAAGCGCATGTGCTTCATTCCAGGTTTAATGGGAATTTCATACTCATAGTAATTAAACTAACTGCCTTACACTACACAATGCTACTAAGACAAGCATCTGCTATAATGGAGTGAATTAAGCTTGCTTACTTGTAGACACATTCCCCCGCTACCCGGTAGCTTACAAAAGACACCAATACAAGGTTAATTTGCTTCGTTCCAAAGGGCATATTCCAAGGCCACTCTCCTAGTTAGGAAAAGACTCCAAGGCTAGTCTCTTACAAAGTGAAGAACACTTTAATAAGCTATTAGACGACAATGTCACTCTAAGAAATACAAATGAAAGTGAAACCATGAAATAACACAATGGAAAGATATCTCTATAAATATATTCATGTATGGATCCCAGTCTCCATTATAATTTTTACGGAATTCTTATCAACATTCTAAATATTTTCCCCTACCCCACAACTAATGGCAGTCTGTATTCATGTTACAACATGTTTTAATGAATTCCTCACAATGTGAAGACCAGGGAATTGATTAAACAAACAGAACAAATTATAAGTGTAATACTTAAATAATACTGCTTATAAAAAAAAAAAGAATAAATGGAAATTGCTGCTTACATTTATCATGTTGTTCAGCTATATTAGAAGCATACGTCTTATAGAAGGATGTCTTTGACTATTCATCTATCTGTGACATGCATGCACATGGAGCTACCACAGGCTGAGATGGTCCACTAAGCCCAATAGACTGGGTGGGACTTAAGCTGCTCTAACAACGATCCCTGAAGTGTTGAGTCAGGGGCAACTCCATGTTTATTACTACTGTATACCCATGGAAACTTACCACATTAATTGATGTGAGTGATGACTTTACATCACAGGTACACACGTCGTGATCCAAGGAATAATTTAAGTTAAGAGTGATATAAAAATAGACAAAAATCACAGATTTCATTTGCTTGAAATTTCGATGCTTCATTCAAAATACTACAGCAAATACCCCTCCTTGTTTTGGGAACTACTACAGACACACAAACATATTGAACATGGAACCAGTTTTCATTATACTTTATTAATGAAAAAAATAAAATGCGACTGGTTAACCCTCTTTTTCTTGTATCAGACTAAGAAATATATATTTTTTTTAATGTTCCATACTGCTGCATCACATGTAAGGCCAGAATTACACCATCTTAATCTCAAACATCTGTCCCTTCACTAAGGGAAGCAAAGCATGCTAATCCTGGTTGCCTTTACTGCTCTTTTTAAGAGTCAGTGGTCACATTCCTCAGAACTACTGTCATGTAAAGCGATACTTCTAATGAGTATAAAGTTCACTTATGCATCCACTAGAACATACATCCAAGATAACAGTGCACAAAATTAGGAGTGTCAATGACACCTGTCCATCCCCAATGGCCAATGTCCCTTTAGGGGTTCTTCATTGAATTATGATGTCTTTGTAAATATGTAGTAATCCATTTTGATGTAAGGGATGTAATGACTTCCATTTTTAAGTTGCATCCAAACATAAAAAACAAGTCCAATTCCTATATTTTTCAAAGTACAGAATCAAAGCAGTGCAGTATCGGCTATGACAGGATGGATCACTTAGTACTGATCGGCATTTTCAGATATGAAACATAGGTTTAAAAAAGTAAAAAAATAAATACATTTTACAGACTCAACACCACTGTTATTTCCTGTTAAATAGAGTCTTTACTGTCTTTTGATAATAGTCACCAGGACCAAATGGAGGGGAAAGTCTTCTCAAGGGGAACACAAGACAGCAATAAAAACAAAAACTAAAAATAAAGTTTTGCCATTGCATCCATTTTAATGACTTGAGCTACCCACAGCAGTGGCACCGACTTTGACAATTTAAAATATGGAAATCTGTGGATGTGCTGATAATTTACTGTGAGGGGCACAGTAAACCATGAAGCTACGAATCTTAGAATTATTTTTTACTGAGAGACCACATCACCACTGAATATCAAGTTGATACCTATACTGCTTTTTGACATGTTATGCTAGATCTCAAAGTTAGGATCTGCATATGACTTTCCTAAATGACTATCCAGGCCTGCCAACAGCCCACACAGACAATGAGCATTACCCTGCGGAAGACCAGGATGAAAATACATGCCTGTTTTTCATCCATAGGTACTGGATTTTTCTCAGGGCTACATTACGGTGTGGTTATGGGGGCAGGATCCTAAAGGTATGTCAAAGTACCAAAGAGTGCCTACAGATCAGCAGAGGGTAGGTATTTCCTGAAGATCAGTTTGCCTTAAACAACAATGATAAAAACTGTTAAATAGAACATGACATTCTGAAAAAGAAAAAAAATGAAGTCAACAAACTGCTCAAAGTAACAGAGAAAACAGAATGTTGCTTCTTATTTACAAAGCAGTTTCATTTGTTAACCTGTTCTTTGAAATGACAAAAAAACATATTCCAAGCCTTTGCTGACGCCAAAATGGTTAAACCTGGAACATTCCGCTCTACAGAAAAATCTTTAAAATACCCAACTTGTTAAAATAACTAGGCACATTGATTATCAAAACAGGCATCTCCTACCTGCTGAGTTTTCATTTCATCATTCAGTATCAATGCGCTGGCAAAACCTGCTGGAACACCGCCTTTCAAAATCCCACGTTCTTTCAAGAAAGATACATGGCCAAGCAGATGGTTTCGCAATAATGGAGAGATAGTCCTGGAAATAAAAATAGACAAACTAATAAGATCCCTATCTTGTGTATATCTGTATATTAGCAGTGTAAAATTAAAAATGAAATGCTTGTTTTATTTTTTTGTTTACATTATACATAAAATACTCATATAAAAAGCATGCTGCTGTTTTGCTACCCTATCTTTTAATTCAAGGTCGATTGCTTTTATATCTTCAGCAGTAAAGAATCTATGGACACTTTTCAAACTAATCAAAGCAAAAATAGAACGGATACATTTCAAAATTCTGATTAAGAAAAATATCAAAGTTTTGCAATAACTAAAGTTTATCCACCATATATTTTAGTTGACGTCAGCTGTTCATGAGATGAAATCACCTTTCCTTTTTTCAGAAATCTGGCATTGGGATCTCTGCAAATAACTGTCATTACCATTACTCATAGAAAGATAAGTGGGACTCTACAGAGGGATTGCTCGAGTTTGATATACCAGGGAGGAAATATTTCCTCAGGCACGCATTGGAGATAAAAAAGCCAGTGGATAGTTCAACCCATTAAGATCTGCCCATAACCAAAATAACAGTTCTGGTGGAATGACCCTTTAAATTGTAATCAGTAATACATTTGTGCATAGCAATAACCCTTTGTGAGTTACTACTAAGTCAACAGCGTGTAAAATGTCACTATAATCACAACGTGCTTCATGATCCACATGATATCAATGTGAAACCCCTCACATTGCCATTAAAGATGTTCTCGAAGTCAGCAGGGCATAATGCACATTTATAAAGCACAATGCTGTTGTAAATGTGCAATAGTTGCTTTTTTAAAGCAGTGGTAAGCCCACGGTAAAGCCATACCATGGCATTTAAATGAACCTCTATGTATTCTTAGTTAGGATTTCTAGTTTTTAAGATTACTTTTATTAAAAAGTTCTAGGCTTAAGAATAGAATCCGTGCAGAATGGTAAAGAAGAAACTTAGAGCTGCCAACAAGATAGAAAGGAGGACCCTGGAAGTTCCCAATATTCACCAGATCCCCTATGGTGGAATTAGAATTACATGACAGTCATGGAATGTTGTCCATGAGATGGCCTCAGTCATTATAATGAAAGCTAGACAGGTCAAAGGGGAGTCAGAGTTATTAGACAAATTCAGGGTCAATAATTAAGCGTCAAGTAAGTCTTATATCTAGCAATGAGGAGATAGGACAAAGGGCGAGACAGAAACCGAGTCGGAAAGTGTAGTGTCAAAAACAGAGCAAAGTATAAACGTGCATCTGGATGTAGCAAGGTGAATCCATGAGCTAATTCATTATGACAGGCAACTTAAGTGGGGAGCATATTAACCTAAAAAGTGCATGAGTACGGATGTGCTAGGCCATGCTCCGAGAGGACAGCTGAAGACATAAAGTGCAAACTGAAACTGGTAAAAGGTGTTAGAACTCTACGGAGGTGGAACAGAAGAGCACCAAGACCCAGGAAATGCACCAGTAAAAGCCCTGGGAAAAATAACTGATCCAGAAACATCTACAGAATGAGGCATCAACAACCAATTCACAGACAACTGCTTAACAGTGCCCCATGTGGCTGATCAAGATGTTGGTAACTGCTGACCACAAAGCTGGAAACACACACAGAAGGCGAGTTCATGCAATGATTCTTTCTACTGCTATGACTTCTGCCACAGATTTAATAGAGAATAACAACAAGTACCGTGTTTCCCCAAAAATAAGACAGTGTCTTATATTTTTTTGGCCTCAAAAAAACACACTAGGTCTTATTTTCTGGGTAGGTCCTTTTTTTTTGTTTTAATGTACAACAATCCACACTTTTTCATGTACAACAGTCTACATGTATTCATGTACAAAAATATGGTGATCAGGGCAATCAGGGGTGCCGTACCTTTCCAAGAGCAATTTGCTAACCAATCACTGGCCAGAATGAGCGAAGCGCACTTTGACTATCGATTCCTCACAGGCGCAGTGCATTTGGTAACACTCCGCCTGTGACAGGAGCCGGCGCTATAGAGGAGGCATCTGCTTATGCGGCTCTGCTCCCTGCGGTGCCGCCTCGCTTCCTCTAGCGCTGGCACCACTGAGTCTCTCCTGCGGCTCTTCAAGTTCCCCCTTATGCCACCACCGGCCCTGGGAATGGTCACAACTAGGTCTTATTTTTGGGGTAGGTCTTATATTTTAGCAATTCCCAAAAATAGTACTAGGTCTCATTTTCGGGGTAGGTCTTATTTTCGGGGAAACAGGGTAGTAGTTAGTCACAATCAACTGGACTAAAGATGGCCAAAACAGGAGGGTACCATCAGGAGAGACGTTGTGTGCTTTGCTATTTTTGCCTATTTTAAGTTGCTTGTCATGTAAACAAGCGCTTTCGGGGCCACGCAGGGTCCCTTCATTAGTCTTGGCATTCTGCTATCCTAAAAGGATTTTGATGTGCTGGTGACATTTCTACCTTTTGCTGATATTTGCGGCGCCATCTGCAGTCACTGCGAGCATTCTGCCATTACAAGGGACTTTCGGTAAGGAATGCAACAAGGAAAAGTATCTATTTTCTATTTTTACCTATCGCTTCCCTGACTTCTAGCTTCATGAGTGCTTTTTACTCTTATTTTTATCAAAAAATGTATACATTGTTTACTACACTAAAAAGCACTGCTTTTTCTTTGATTTCACTTCATTTCTGCTGCTGTTCGGCTATTGCCAAAAGGTATAAACCAGAAGGCTACTAGGTGCACTTAACTGTAAAAACGAGACCTCTTTGTTGGATCCCTGACTAAGACTGTGCACTTCTGTGACACTACCCTGTATAAGAACCCACAGTTAGTACTGGTGACACAAAGCATCCATTTTAATCTTTGATCGTGTGCACCAAATCCTTCTCCAGTAAAAAACGAATGTTTATGCAGTGCACCCTATTTATACTTTTGCTGTTATGCATATAATTTATTAAGTGAGGTATCTGCCAAAATGGCATAATGGGTTACTGACAGTTTAAAGTTGTGGTAAGTTATTTTTTATTTAATAATAACCCAGAAACACTGTGCATAAACACTTTTTATTACAGACAGGCAGACAATTTGATTATTCACTATGCTTTATGAAAAGATATAGAAAAAATAGTTAAATAAACGGCATATAGTAAATGGGTTTGTAGATTAAAATAAATACAAAATCTTTTGTCTCAGACTGAATAAAAAAGCCTTGCAACACTATGAATAATTGAACTGTATAACTGAGGACTATGGGGGAAAAAAAATATTTCTTTCTTTATTTAAAAACCATTGTCTTTGTAATGTATGCAATTGTATTACTCTATCATTATGACTCTCAAGCTTGATACTAATGATGTATATACAACTCTGTGGCATACAATCCTTTGTCATCTCCTGATTTGAAACCGCGCTTTATCCTCACAAGTACAAATGTAAAATTATAAACTGGATAACACATATTTCTACTATACAATGCTTGATGAAACATGGGCAAAACATAATGTTTTTTATGGACATAAAAGATGAAAGTGATAGCAAAGAGATGTATCTGTAGTAAGTGTTTGTACATCTATTAAGTTTCAGGTAAGGTTGTAACTCTTTCGCTGCCCGGCATTGCCTGCTTCTTTTGCACCAGTGCAGATGACAGTTTTTAAACATGTACTTTAAGAATTTGAATGAAGTTTGTAAAAAGACCTCCCTAGCCATATCATTTATGAAGCCCCAGGGCTTATAAAAATAAGAGCTGATACCATTGATTTTGGATATCCCATGTTCCACAAATATTTACTAAAGATGGGGACATACAGTACATGTCCGTGACCTTGATACATGTCCACCAAAACTAGAACGTTTCCTTGGTAAAAGAAGGGAGGTAATGACAGACCTGGTGGACATACGAGAATTTCTGATCTGGAATGAAGATATTAAGTGCCTTTAATTTTGCCTTCAAGATTTGGCAGATAACACCATTTGGGTTTGGGGATGGTGAACAAGTTGGAGTAAATCCCCTGAAACTGTTCTGCCACAAGAACTGGAGCAATGACACCTTGATTCAGAAGACCTGAGAGGGCTTGATGGAGGTCTGCTCATCTGTGTGGTGATGCGGGCACCCAGGCACCTGAGACACAAGCAGTCCTAGTATCCACACAGGTTAACAAATATCCCCCCACTCTGAAATATTGGGGTGCACTTTTATGCCAAGGAAGGTTCTGTGAAGATGTGGTGGACTTTGAGCCCCAGACCTTGCAGGTGAACTAGGAGCCAAACCTGGGGGATCTGGACATGGATGGTGCATAGTTTAGGAAAGGTGCATTTCTTAACTGATTGAGAGGGAGAAGATTTTGTAATTCATTCCTTAGGCACCAGCAGCACCCTTGATAATGGCATCAAAGAGACATTGTCCATTGAAGGGGCACAAATAATACATTTCTTTTAACTAATTGTTTTCCTTACAAAACTTTTACTTAAAGCTGGAGTTCAACTTCCAATGTTGCAGATGCCTAATATCCCTAAATATATAACATTTCCAGAGGGATGCCCAATGGCTTAGTTTTTTTTTAAATTTGCTAGTATGATTATGAATATATTATTTAGATATTAAATGTTCTACTGCAGTTGCTAAGTTAGAATTAGTTTTTCCCTGTCCTGGGAAATCTCAAAGTGGTCAACTCTCTGGGCAACACTTTGCACAGTGAGGATATTATAACCATCTGTCAACACAGTCTTCTGTACAGAAGGCAAGTATTGAGAAATTGAATCTTCCACTGAAAACGGATGCCAAGCTAGTGTGAAATAAAAAGCCAGCAAAGACCATAATGTGCACAGCAGTCAGATTAACAGGCCTGTATCTTTATTGCACAGGGCTTGCTCTGACCCGTAGCCATGCAGACTGTATTGTCCGACACTTCAGATGTCCCTATTGGAGGATTTTCTCTCCTCTGTTTGATGACAGCTGTCAATGCGGAAATTGCCCTGGTTTTCTGTGATGGTGACTTTAAGGTTTGGCTGGAGTTTTACTTTATGTCCCAAATGCAGCGCATTGCAAAGCTATCTAAGCTCACAGAAAATTGTCAATGCCATCCTTAGAAGAGCTTTAAGACCACCAAAATGGGTCAAGGCAATCGGATGAGGGAACTTTCCCTTTGCTTGTAGACATTCAACTGGCTTTCCCATTAGCTTTTTATTTTAACTGGAGAACCTCTTTGAGTCCCTTGGAAAGGATTCCACACTACTGGCAACCACAACAGGCCTTTTATTTCCCAAGGGCTCTCTCCAGTATAAATGTAAGATCTTCACCTGGAATAGTAATTGATTAAGACATCCCCTATAGAGCTTGGGAGGATATATCTCAGCATGTAACAAACAATCACTACTGTAAAAATTAAACTGTTGCACTTCTATTCTCACAATCAATTGCTTAGTTTCCTTTTTCACTAAATGGCAGGGTCACAGACCTAAAAAAGCCTTTGTTTTTAATGTATAACATATAATGTGTTTGTTACTGTAACCTCCTATAACTGTTATGCTATGCTAATTATTCCCTGATTTATGCAGTTTTGTAGTTCTGCTCTATCTCTATGTGATCACTTGCAGTTGGATCTTGATCAAGCAATTATGTATCTCTATTAGCATTTGTACCTTGATTTTATCCCCCGCTGCTCTAAACGGGGTGTTTCTATGGTAACTGTCTCATTGTTGTACCATCGTTTCTATAAATTATCCTGCAGTAAGTCCTGTAAATTATTTTTATCTATGCATGCAAATGATATTTCGATTTTTAGAGGTGCCTGTATTTGCTGCCTGTGTAAAGTGTCCATGTTTAGGAAACGAAGAAATAGTGTTAAGATGGAATAAATGTATCAAAAACAGAATTATACAGAAGCTGTAGGTTTAAAAAAAAAATTATCACTTTTTTTTAACAAAGTAAATATATAGTTACTTTTAAACAACCATTTTAAAGCATTTGAATAATATGTATATAAAAATAATGAATGAGATAATGAATTGTATTAAAGGTATAATTTGTCTGGGAACTTGTAGGAGAACTGATTTAGATAGGAGGAGAAAATGTAAATGGTATTGAAAGACAACATCTTTTAATTATATATAATAGAGAATAATTTAAACTCAGCCTAAAATCAAGTTGACCAAAATAAAATTATTTTTTTTTACAGTCTGTGTCCTGTTGGGGAGATTTCCCTTCATTTCCTGTCCAAGAGACACAACAGCAAGTGTGGGAAAATATCCTCGAAAACGGTTGGCATCAGATCAAGTGTCACCAGTGGAACAATTCTTCTCACATCCTTTTCTAGTGACAACAATGAAATTGTTGCTTTCAAAACACTCTCTGTCCCAGTGACAATGGTCACCAGGTCAAATAGAGAAGGTGAATCTAACCACCAGGGACACTGACAGCAACAAAAATCTGACAGAGTTTTTTTTTTTACCATTCTCTACTCCATAAAAAAAAAATTCTTCTTTTGTACCTAACTGACTAATCTAATATAAATAAACAGTATAGATTTTTTTTCTTCTGCATTTTACATGAAAACTTTGCAAACACCCTTTCCCTGGCATCAGCAGATATATCCCTCTAGCTTGCCCTTCCTCTGATGTGCAATACTGAAGCAGCAAGTCATGCCCTTAGTTGCTACAGCCTACGCACCGCTTATGCACATTCCGATTAGAGAGCCAAAGCAAGACAATGACAGGGAACTGTATTTAGTGTATACCACAAGCACCACACAGATTAGTTCTTTAAAAGAAGGTTTCTGCAATTTGTTGCTCTATGGCTACTACTGAATTACAGTTCCTAGCTTACCACGTAGCCAAATTGTGTATGTATGACAGTGTGTCTGGAATATGAAGAATCTTTTTTCAGCTACCAGACTCCCATGGCGCAGCTCACAGCTGTCTCCTTAAGCATCAGGACACACTAAGCCTATATACAACTGTAACAATCAGCTCCAAAAGGCAGAATCTCACTTTGAAGTGGGTTTTAGAACCTCTTGGTATCTAGTGGTTTTTGTCCCCATCCTCCTGGAGACTAGCATTTTCTTTTTTCAGAACCCCCTAGTATCTAACTTTTTTTCTGCAAAATCTATTCCAGCAAATAAACTGCCACCTGCCAATATAAAGATATATGGCACATGAAAAGAAAAAAAACATTGGTAGCGAGTGGCAGAACATTTTATTTATCTACTATGTATATATTATAGCATTGCCAGGCAATAGTACAGTGTAGTTTGGCAACTTTGGCACCCAGGACTCTCATCCGTACATTGGCTGTGATCAGCCGTACATCGGCTGCCTTCGGCTGTACTTCAGTTAGCCGAACATGCTCTGCATATTCGGCTGAGCCGAAGTGCAGATGGACTTCGACTCAGCTGATCTAACATCTGGATCCGCCTAGCCGGAGCTGCGGCAGCTCACTTGCTGCTGAACGGCAGTAAATGAATAGCCGAATGCTGCCGAGCGGCATTCGGCTCGGCTATTCTGCACGGTACCTCCGTGGTACCAAGCAGAATAGCAAATAAGTGAAAAGAGTTTTTTAAAAAGTTGAAAAAATATATTTAAAAATGTAATAACATATTAAATTTAAAAAAATAAAGATTTTTTTTAAAATTAAAAAA
>NW_017306340.1:1631871-1649092 GCF_000935625.1 Nanorana parkeri
AAAATATCTAGTCTTCTAGCAGGTCCCGGCCAATGAATAACATTTGGGGGGAGCCGGCCACGACGTGATCACGGCTGGCTCTGCCCAGCTGTCACAGATCAGGAGAGCGGCGGTGTGCGGTGAGACAGCCAGCGCTGTCACAGGAGGCCGGCTGGCGGTGCGGGGGAGGAGTTAGCTGTCAGATCGAGCTCTCCTCCCCGCACCGCTCGCTCAGCCCCCTGTGGCAGCGTGGCAGGATGAAGAGCAAGGTACAAACACTCTGCGATCAGTGATCACTGAGTGTTTGTAAATAATTGGAGGACATGGTATGTTTACTATATACTCAATTATGAATGAATAGGAAATGATCTACATAACCTCCTGGTCATTCATAGTTGTGGTTATAGTAAGCATACTCTGTCCTCATGTTATAAATGAAAAGGAACATTCAGCATAGAGGATTCCTGTTGATTTATAACTGGGGCTGCAGAAAAAGAGATTGAGGACTTTGTGTTCTCAATCTCTTTTTCTATTTTAAAAGGGAAATATCAGGGGTCTAATATTTCCCTGAAGCACCTAAAAGTAAAAAATAATAATATATTTAATAAAAATAGTAAAATACATAAATAAAATGTAAAAAAAGTGTAAAAGTTTATTAAGTTTCGGCCCAACAATTTTTTTGTCATTTCAGTTTCGGTTTTAACATTTTTTTCATTTCGGTGCACCTCTAATAAACACCAATAATAAGTTACTTGGAGCAGATTTTATGCAACTTGTCACAAATTGGGACACTTTTAAATTTGGCACACTAGTCGCATCTTACTATTCAACTTATTCAAATTATTTGGTGCATTGCTAAAAATAGTCTTCCGTGCGCCACATATTTGGCGCAGAGTCAGTAGTTAATTTGGCCTAATAATCATCATTCTGACATATTACTTCAGAATTGTCTCACAGCTCTGAGGTATTACCTTATAAGTTATTTTTGTACAAGGTTTAATTTGCAATAAGCCATGCCCCTCCCTCCTATGTCCGCCCCCTAGCCATAGGCATGTTGTGAATGGTGCACTGTTAGACATGAAGAAAAACTGTCATTACTCTGCACTAGAGGAGAAACAGTTCATTCAGGACCCATATTATAATATACACTAAGAGATCATTTTGTCAGTTGTCATTGTTTACAATCGGGAAGAGGTAGAAAAAGCTACTGATCATGCCATCCCTGTGACAGCCAATCACAGCGATCACATGATTGGAAACTCCTTGCATTCAGAACCCCTGAAAGGGCCAGAAGAAGCCAGAGGCAAGGTCTTAAGAAAGGAAACAAAGTTTAAACACTCAGCTATTCTTTGCAACTTTCATTTAGTATACAAAGTATTTTACTACTGAGGTGTCACCATGCGAACATAAATTTACCTGGACACTTATGGCCTGAGCCAATAAACAACAGTTGGGGGTCAAGTTTAGGACATCAGCTAACTGAGTGGCAGATGTATGGGGCTGTCAGGTCTTACAGTTCACACTTTCACTACACTTCAGCCCTTTCTAACAGATGAACATGGACTAAGGCCCCATTCACACTGCGCGATTCGCAAATCGCGCGTTTGTCGCGCGATTTGCATTTTGTGCGATATTGCGCGACAAATCGCGCAAATGCTTGCATTGAGCAAGCTAGAATCGCGGCAAAATCCGCTCCAAAAAGGGTCCTGCTGTAATACCGCGCGATAAATCGCTCAGTGTGAACGGGGCCAAAGTGTTTTTGAACCAGCATGGGGGAGATTTAACATCTTTCTATTTCCAGATTATTGACAGAGTGGTTATTGGATTATGAGGGATGATGCAAGAGACAATCTTTTGTCTAAGGAAGCTTTTTGGATTTATCTAGGTACTAAGATGCTGTAAGGATTCAAATATTCTCGGAATGTTTAAAGCAGTTATTGCAGATATATTTTTGGGTGTATTTTAGTTTAAAGGTTTTAACTCATTTAGTATGCAAATGAAAAAACACTTAGTAAATGTGTTATTAGTATCTATAAGTTACTCCTTACTGTACTTTCCAAGCAGTAAAGCTTTAATGGCTTACTTTACCCACACTTCAGTAACTAAGACCTTGTTAGGTCAAAACGCGTCTTTAAAGGTGTGAATTGATAGTGAAGTTTTAAGCTATCCAGGGGGATGTTCTGTCCCCTCTTTTTCTGGAGTATTGTTTGTAGTATGGGAGGGAACATGGATTGTGAACTCCATTGGAGAGCTGATGGATCCCAAGAAGAGGGGTAAATTGATCATTTAGGGGGTTAGTCACAAAGCTGCCGAAGGCAGCCGAGTGAATAACCCAGCCGAAGTAAAGTTGGCCGAACAACGTTCGGCTATTCATTCCGGCTCAGTACGGCTGATTTCAGCCATACTTCGGTCAGCCGAACATGTACTGCATGTTCGGCTGAGCCAAAGTGCAGAAGGACTTCGACTCAGCCGATCCATTATCTGGATCGGCTGAGCCGAAGTTCCGGCAGCTCACTCGCTGCTGCTATTCACATAGGGGCCGAACATCAGTGAGTGAATAGCCGAATGCCGGCGAGCAGCATTCGGCTCGGCTATTATGCTTGGTACCTCCGTAGTACCGAGCTGAATAGAAAATAGTGAAAAAAGTTTTTAAAAAAAATAGAATAAAAAAAAAAGGTTAACAAAAGCCATAGGTTCGCCACCGCTGTTCTAGGAGGTCCCAGTCAATGAATAACAACTGGGCAGAGCCAGCCGTGATGTCATGGCCAGCTCCGCCAGTTGTTTTTGTTTAATGACAGATCAGCGTCCCCAGGTCATTTGGGGATGCTGATCTGTCATTATAACTGGGCAGAGCTAGCCGTGAGATCACGGCTGGCTCCGCCCAGCTGTAATTTGCAGGTCAAAAGGTCAGACTTCGGCCAGCCGTTCGCCCCGCTTCGGCTGTCGCTTCAGCTCGGCCGCCTTTGGCTGCTGTATGGGCTATAGTGAATAGCCCGTACAGCAGCCCTTCAGTTCAACTGAATCGAAAGGGCTCTGGCGGCCGAAGGATCAGCCGAAGCTACGGCTGGAATCTTCAGCACCTCTGTGAATAACCCCCATAATATTTTTTGCACAAAGTGTGAAAACACTACAACAGACCTTTTCCTATGACAATCCGAAATGTAGAATATAATTCCTACATTTACCAGACTTGCAGTGCTAATTAATGACCCTTCCCCTAATCGCCACCTCCTTTTACAAGAAACAAAACTTCAACAGTGGAGTAAAACTCTTCAGCATTGTGATATACTGTATGTTAGACAAGATAAAGCACTTAGAGTGTTCATATATCTGCTCCTGAGTATTTATAATACACACTGATATAGGAACAGATCTACTGAAATCATACACAAGAAGCCGAGTGCATTTACTATACAGAATTACATACCTGTCATTCTTTACATCCTTCTTGTGCATGTGATCAGTTTTCTCAAGGAAAGCTCCTCTACTACTTTCTGTCTGGAGATACTGGACAACGAGTGCACAACATGCTTCAAGGTCTTCTTTTTGCAAAGGCCTCATGTGATTACAAAGACTAAAAGATAAAAGTATACACCACGCTATTAGAAGCACATAACAATGATAGCAGTAGTAAGCTATAAAAAAAAGACAACTAGGCATGGAATTCTTTATATGTTGAACATGCACTCTCTACAATACTGTATCAGGGATTTCCATGCAAGATGCAAAGTGGTGAGATTAACTTTATACTTACAGCGGTGACTAGCTGAACTAACTGATTATTCACTTGGCTGTGATGTCCTGCGTTCACCTGCTATCATCATTCATATACCACATGCACTAGCTTCCAAACTGCTAACTGAATTTAATAAACAACTTCTAACTGTAGTCTGGGTGCAGAAAAGTGCAGTAAAATGTATTTGCCTTTCCTTTAGGTTCTCATGACCAGGGCTTGAAAAATCCACTCGTCCGCTTGTCTGTGACGAGAGGACGGCGGAGCACGACGAGCAGCTTCCTGGCCGGCCGTTGTAATTACACGGCCGGCCGGGAGCTTTACATTCGAGCGATCGGGCGTCTCTAGAGACGCTCGATCGTTTGTATTAGCAGCTGTCACTGCCGATGCCGGTTCCGAGATCCGATGTGCCCGATGCGGCCGGGACCGGCACGGCTCTGTGACAGGAGATCAAAAGGGAGTTCTGTATACGAACTCCCTTTGATCTCCTCTCAGTCCCCGAATGCAGGAAGTGATGTATACAGTGGCGGAACTACTGCCGGTGCAGGCGGTGCCGGGGCTAATCTATTGCTCTGATTAAATGATTACAGGTAGGCATGTGATCTATCAAAGTTTGAGACTACGTTAGAATGTGTGACCAGTGACATGGTCACACATTTTAACGTAATCTCGCCCAGTTTTTCGGCGGTGGAATAGGTGAAGAATTAGTTTTTTTACATTTATGGTACTTTTATATAGTAAGAAATTAAGTGACCTCCAAAAGAAAGTTCTATCTGTACCCCAAAAAATTTTAACATAAATTGCAAGGCTATAGTCCGGTCATGCTGACTGGTGAAATTTTTGACTGACTGGTGAGACACCATCAAATTTTTCAAGCCCTGCTCATGACCAACACCTATATAAAAGTTTTAAAACTGTACTTTTTTGTTATGGTTGTAACCATAACTGCATAGGGTGACTGCTGAATTTTTACTCTTGTAATGGCTGAATAGTGGTACATTTTTCCACTTTGTACGTACTTCCTCTAAGTACGTGATCATCCTACTTCCTACTTCATCATAGAGCTGTAAAGCTCTATGATGCTTTACTATCCAGGCCCTTACTCCTGGGGGCACAAAATCTACATTTTATTTTGGCAGTTTACTATAACGTTAAAGAAAGCCGTCAGCATAAAAAGCACCATTATGAATGAGTGCATATACTGTAGTGTAAACCTGATTTAACTTCTATAACACCCAAATGAGCAAAGCAAGTGTCACTGCAAATGTTTGGTTAAATAGTTTAACTTTCTCATGAGCAACAGAAAAGGAAGTACTTCATAACAATGTAGTAACATATAAACTGCATTAACACAAGTTGTCCGGTACATGTACATGAATAGCAAAAATAGCTCATGTATTTAGTGAATTGATCCCAGTGTCGTGCTTAATCTGTGGCGTAAACATATTGTATATAGAAACGGAGGGTGGGATGGAGTTTTTAGTCTCCTCTGGGTGCTTCAATTCCTGATCAGGTGGGAGGAGCAGTCTCTCGATTGGCTATCATGAAGAAGAAAAAGGCAAAGCAAAGATTATTTTTCTCTCTGTACCTTGCAGAAAAACAAAACACAAAAAACTTACCGTACAAGATGATCCTTCTTGGTAGGGGTTAGACTGGTAATCTGGTATAGCTGCATGTCTTTGGAGTCAATTTGCACTATCATATCTTCTACTGACTTCAGCAAATGGATGCATCCCTTCTCGGACAAGCTATTTCTACAAATCAAAAATAAAAGATAAAACACATTAGATCAAATAAAAATCATTAAGGCTGGATTAACACTAGTGGCTGCGCTACAATGCACTGTTTCCCTTTTTTTTTTAAACTTCATTGAAATCTCACGAGTGTCATTTCATTAAGTTATATGGGCACATCACGGTACGAATCACGGTTCACTGCGCTGAAAAAAGTAATGCATGCACTACTTTTTCTTAGTGCACACCACACAACGTGAACTGTGCCCATCTGTAACAAGGCAAATTGCCTTGTCTTTCGTTGGGTCTGCACTGGAATTAATGGCCAGTGGAGACCCAACGCATTTGGTGTGATTCAGCCCTTAAAAAGGAACTTTACCCATATCTTCAAAATAACAACAAAGGCACCTTCAGATGTTTAGTAATGACAAACACATACTTTTAGATATAAGCCGGCTTTGTATTCTTTGCATACATTGTTTTTCTTTTCTTTCCCAGTCTTCTGACAGTGGCCATGTTTACTAAGGGCAGGTTACTAGATCTCCCTTTACTTCTTGGAACTCTGGCACATGTCACTAGGACATGTGACCATGCACATCTTCTCAGGGGAGAAAATGTCTTTCCCTGAGGTCTCATGAGATTACAGATGAGATTTCCTTGCAATGCCCTGCTGATGTAACCTTCCCAGTATGCAATGCTTGGGCACAATTTCATCAGTTGTGCCAAAGTGAACCAGGAAGTGGGAAAAAAATAAATTGTAAGTAAAATAAAAATATGTTTGTTTAGCTAATGAATTTAAGATGATTTCATTTCAGCATGCAGAGCTGTACGCTGATGCGATTTTTAGTCAAAGGGGGTAAAGGTCTACTTTAAGGTTGTTCTATTATCACCAGCAGTTGTGTTCCAGGATCCTCTGTCTTACACACAAAAGATAGTAGTGCTACAAGGTCTGAATAAAAACTAAACAACTTAACAGGTGGGCTAATCTCTCTGTATGCTTTTCATGGTTTAATTTTTAGAGCAGACCTTCCCTGATAAATAGGTCTAGTTTAGAGTCAGTCCTCCAACACCTCACACAGAAATGGCTTGGAAAAAACCCTAAAAAATGTTCTGCTTACAAAAAAAAACCCATTAAAAATATTTACATTAGCCCCAACTTTTGAAGCTTTTGGGAGGAGCAGGTGACATTACCATGACTTGAAATCCCTGCAATAGGCTGGAGTGCATTCTCGTGGAAGCCAGAGACAGGGAAAGTATATTTTTTTATCTTTTTCTATAAATGCTTCTCTTTTAAGATATTTTTTCCCCAAGTTAGTTATGTTTGGGAAGTGGGGGGCTGACAGTTAAGCGAACCTTTTCATTGAAGGTCCACTTTAACACTTACTGTAGCATACCTTTAACCAGCAGTATCAATACAAGGGGTATAATGGCTGTGAGGCTCGCTAGTGTAGGCCTCTTGTTCTCAAGTGGACTTGAACATCTTAATGTGTCTGCCTGTCGTGCAACAAATTTACTAAAAATATGATTAGGGATCATAATATATAAATCCTTTACACATAAAGAGGCAAGCTGATAATTAATAATTTGTAGGAGTGCAGAGGTACTTTCCAGTGTATCCGCCAGAGCCTTGAGAGGCAGGAACAATTGATCAGCAGTGAGGCACAGAGTGCCAGCCATCTCTTGGTAAGAGATCAGATCTTAGGACCACCTGCAGACACACACATCTACTTGTTGTGCTGGACAAATGAGGATTTGGTGAAGGCTTCAGTTGTTTAATAATGCAAATTAAGATTTAAACATGGTGACAATAGAAATCTGTTAATCCTTTTTACAGCGTTGTAAATAGCCATTCAGGCCTCACTTCCAGACCGCCTGCTTTGTGTAGGGTTTAACGTAAATAGGCACTACAAGCATCAGATATCTGCCCAGCCACACACAATTCTAGCCTGCTTTGAAGGCGATTTTCTTGATCAGACCTATAAAACCATCATGTCAGCCTGTAAAATAAAAATCAAACTGATAAACGCAAGCAGTTTGGAGGACTTTGTCTACCAAGACAAATTAAGACAAGCCACAGAAGAGTTTGCAAACAGCTGTGCGTGCATCAACAGAGTATTTGTTTTAGGTGCAAAAAAGCTTGAATATAACCTATACGCCGCTAAGCAGGGATTTTCATTGCTTCCTTAACCAATCTCACCAAACCTTTATTTGGCTAGATAGCTCATTTTCCACCATTGTGATTATGTCTGGGTGGTCTTTCTGGGTGCTGCTTAAAGGGATGGTAATAATAAAGGAGGAGGGTAAGGAAGGGACACTAGCAGAAAGAAGAACAGAATTTATGACAATCTGCAGCAGGCTCGGGATCAGAGGTCAGCAAACAAGAGGTTCTACTCTTTTACAGGTTGCTTCCTGGAAACAGTCTGATTAAGCTGACAGCTTGAATTATATCTGTTACATTCTATAGAGGACAATACATCTGTGCATGGCCCTCTTCAATCCAGCTGAAGCTGTGCAGGAGATGGAGGGGGGGTACCCTTTTCCCTTGGCAGCACAAGCACTGCAAGTATATTTTACTTTCACAATGACTGTCAGAGCTTTTATTAAAAATGTAAATAGGACACATCCCCTAAATTATTGTATTTGTTCTAGAAAAGGACAATATGTAACAAGGCGCCAGACTTGACAGTTTCCTTATTAAACCAAGAATTTATATTCACCAACAAATCACAGCAGAAACTGGACTGCACCTGCCACTAGGCCATATGAGAATTCAGTCTCATCACACATCCTGTAGGGGGCAGTATTGAGAAAACATCTCCAGTTGCTACTTCTCTCCTGGTTCTGTGTCAAAAGGAATGGACTATAAGTGAAGAGTTTTCTGCTGTTGGTTCCCGACTTTATATGCTAAAAGTATTGGAGACTGCTGTAGTATATTTGAACCCAAAAAACACTACTCTCCTAGGCTGTGAAAATGATTGAAGATATCAAAGATAGATCAAAAAAACTCCACAATAGAAACAAAAAAATTTAAAAAAATTATAAAGGTAAAATAGGAAAGAAAAGACATATTTCTGTTAGGCCAAACGCAGGTCAGCAAAATTCCATTGGGTTTTTTTGAGCAGTACACATGGCATTTCAGAGGCTCCTTTCATTGTGCTACAGGGATTCATTCTAGTAAGGTGCATTTAAACTGCAGGTAAAACAGGTCAAATGCATCCTTTCCCTATCAAAAGCTGCATTTTCCATTTGAACATAGCCGCATGCGCTCCAGTGGGAAAGCATTCTTACTGAAGCATGTAGGCACATTACATTTGGCACACAATGCAACCCCAATGCTTGTTTTGCTGGTCTGACAGTGTGTAAATAAGCTACTATATGATGCCTGTTTTTCTGCTGATTGGAAAAAATGGAAATGGAAAACCATTGCCTCTTTGTCTTTGCCGTCTATAGGCACAGGCCTTTTGGTAAATCCAACCGGGCCAAAATCTGTTACACCATCTGAAACTGAAAAAATGTAGTCATTGTGTCTTGCATGTCGCTGCATACTTCCTGCAGATACGATTTTGTAATTGTTAATATTAATGTGTAAATAATGATAGGCAATTTATGGATATGTAAAGATACACAAATAAAGCCCAACTCCAAGATGGAATTAAAACCCTCCTATCCCTCTCCCCCTTCACTACTCACTGGGCTAAAAAAAAAATATATAGAAAAGTTCTTTTTTTTTTTTTTTAAATCTTAAGCTGTGGTCACGTGATCATCTATCGCCGAGTCCTTCTCGTCTCTGTACACTTACTGCTGAGGTCCATTTCTGGGTGTCCAGGCTCCGCTTTAAATATGTAATTTTAATTAGTGCTGAATACTAGAGGTGCACCGAAAATGAAATTTTGCAACCGAAAAAAAAAAGGCAGGAGAAGTGAACAATCTAGGACAACATAGCTGAACTGGAAAGTGAGCTGATTTGGAGATGTTTTCCAAATCAGCTATTTTGGCCTAGATTGTTCACTTCTCCTACCTTCTCCAAACTCTTCACCCTTTTGTGAATAACCGTTAGTGTTTCTGTTCATTCATAACTTGTGGCGATAGTATGTACACCGTGTTCACAATCATGAATGAACAGGATGTGATGTAAAGCACTTCCTGTTCATTCATCATTGGGGACACAGTAAACATACTCTGTCTTCAATTATTTACAAGCAGTCAGCAATCACTGATTACTGACTGCTTGTACACCCTGTCATAGGATGCAGAGCGGGTGGTGCGGGGAGGAGAGCTCAGTCTATTTTGATAACTGACTCTTCACCCGCACCGCCAGCTTGGCCTCCTGTGACAGCTGACAGCTGTCTCCACCATCACAGCGCTCTCCTCCCCCGCACCGCTCGGCCTCCTCTGACAGTTTCTCTCCTCCTGATGCCATCTGTGTTCATGATGGGGAGCTTCACCCCTCTGTCCTGATGACACTGGAACTGTAAATGAGAGCAAATCCAACATATTGACTTGAATAGAAGAGAGGGGAAATCTTCAAAACCAGACACTTGTCGGAGTGTCCTGTTGTATAAACAGAACATGAAGTTAAGGAAAATCTCCTCAATGGGACACAAATGGCAGGAAAAAAAAAAACAGGAGTCCATCATGAAAAACAATGTTTCGGCTTTAGATACACTTTAGACCTAGATAAGGGAATAGCAATGGCACCCAACAGTTCTAGTAAAATAAATAGCACAATGGGGCCTATTCATAAATGAGAACTTCAGTGACAGGGTCACAGCAGAGGCTGTGTCGCAGCTCTGGACCTGGAAAGCTACTCTTCGGCTAACACAGTACACAAAGATCTGGAAAGCATCACAATGCATAACTCCGTGCCTGTAAGCAACACTATAGCCCAATCAAGTGGGGTCCAGGGTCCAGGTAAGGTCATCAAAGTTTTTGCAGAGAAGAAAAGAAAATAAATGGCTAGATAAAACAGTTAAACTTTTGTAAATAGAAAAAAGGCATTCATTCTCCTAGGATACTAGCAAAACACTAAGGCATGTTGGAAGTGAGAGGGAGTATACCTGGCTGCTTACCTGTTTTTAGTTTGACAGTGTCAATTCTCCTGTAGGTGGCAGAATAACCCAAATGTCTCTGAACCTTGTGTTCCTCAATAGTAAGAAATAAATGTTGGCTATGGTTTCACTCTAAGAACTAACATTAAAAGATGTTTTGTAATATGTATTCCTAGACTTACTGATTCACTGAAGATACAGATGAAGACTCTTCATGCGAATTTTGATGTTTTGTATTTTCCAAGTGTTGGTCAGTGAGTCCTTGGTTAGTTATCCATTCTACTTCCTCATCTTTAGATATCCGAGCATCTGTGAAATTCTCTTCTTTCCCGTTTATGGCCTCAGGTATGTCATCAGCAGACATCTCATCGGAATCAGTGATGGATACTGTGAGATCACTACTGCTGTTAAAAAATTCATTATCTTCTTGTTTTAACAACTGATGACTACCTATTGAAAGCAAAGAGTGGGATAATATATTAACTGTAGGGCCACAACATGTTAATAGAACGATCACCAGTAGCACTAAAATGTAATCTATAAGTGACTTTTCTAAATGATAGTACAAGGACTTGTGATTGTATCAAAATAATTATGGACGCATTCTCTTAGCAGTCCAAGAATAACCACACAGCACCGATCTTCACCAAACACATCTTTATTGTTACAATCCAGACAACAGTAAATTATGAGGCCTGTCTGATGATCGCCCACCTCTACCCATTCTGGCTTAGTCTTAGAGCCCTACAATATTGATGTGTTTGGTGAAGATCGGCGGTGTGCTGCTATTCTTGTAGCAACTATTCAATTGAGAAGTATGGACAGCTTTTGGACAGCACCTGCAGCGAGCCTAAGCGGTGGAACTTGGATTTGGATGGAGTGGTGAAAGTTTCTCTTTCATTTGGATACATCACTCTTTCAGGAGGTACTTGTAAAGCATGATCAACACCATCTCAACCTTTTTATCTAATTTTGAAGAATCATACTCTAAGAACCTTCCAAACTCACAGTCCTTTTACTCTATGACTGCAAGCCCTTTATGACTGTAAGTGACTTTTTTAGGAAAAGATAACGGTCTATGAAAGTACACCTACATTTTTTTAAATTCCAAGTCCACCCAGATGGGATTCCCAGGTCTGTCTCTGTTTTAATGGAGTCTCACTCTTCCAGCCAGCTCAGGTACAGCTTGAAACAAAAGTCCAAAGGGTACCTGAATACGTTACACAATGGCTGTAGCAGGTGGGCAGATCTTTGAATCTGAGTACAGATATCATTGATGGAGACACTGAGAAACATTAAAAGGAAAGTGGGTGATTTGACACTCTAGCCAAATGCTGTTTTTTTTTTTTTAGAATAGACTTAAAAACAATTATAAAGTAGTGAACTTAACAGTAATTGAAACCCCAGAAAGATACATCTGCAGAGAATGCTTGGTGAATGTCACCCTCACTGCTTTATAAATATACCCCTAAATCCTTCCATCAAGTTTATAGTGCGGCCCATGGCCATGATTTCTACTTACTTCCTACCACTGCTGCAGCAGGGCAAGAAATACTGAGAGAGGTTATGACTAGTCAGCACGAAATCGAGAGTAATTATACTTTCCTCCTTTACCTTGAGAAAGTGTTTTGTTGCAGCATGTTCTACCTGAGGAAGGGGATCCTGCAAGACCCCGAAAAGTTGCACTGAGTGTAATTATGCTGCATTTTCATCAATAAACAGATGCATCTGTATTGCAACTGGAGTGCCAGTGTCCATACTTCTCTTTGTGCTTGATAACGGCTGCCATCCGTTGATCACCACTGCACCCGTCTCAATTAATTTGGAATAAGCAATCAGGAGTGCGTTGGGTTCACAGACTGTTACTTGTTGCAGCCTCCGTCTCCAATGGAAAGATTTTCTACCCCAAGAGGAAGTGAGGGGTGATCTTCCCAAAGGGTAACACAGATTGCAAATTAAACCCTAGACAGAGGTTCTATACCATCCCCACAATGTCCAAATTGGAGCTTTAGATTTTTCTTATACATTTCTTTATATTGAAAAAGTTAGAACAAAGCATTTCCTTCAAATGAAAGAATAAATACTTACCTGTCCCACTGTCTGCACTGCAGATCTTTGCTATCTACCACTGCCAAAGAATCTTAAGCATTCAGCACAATTCTGGGTATGCTGGATGCTTAGCCACCAATGCACACTGTGGTTGCTTCTACCAGCACCTAAGCCACTACTGTAGGCTGCAGGGGCCAGCGAACGAATACACAGAATTCAACACTTCCGGATGTGTTGGATCCAGAGCTTTTCAGCCGGTGTCACTCTTACAGAGTGTGAATGTCTGCAGAGTGAGCGGTGGCACTGGTAAGTATTCATTGTTTACTTTGCAGGCAATGCTTTCATTTAATTTTATAGTATAATGACAGTGACTTTAAGGACAAATTTACATTAAAGTATATCTAACTCTATTTTTTTTAATTTTAGAGATAGGAGAGGGAATGGTTTAAACTTCTGTTTTATATATACCATCGGTATCCCGTTGAGGAACTTTACTTTCACTTCCTGTTCTATAGATGCAATAGCAAATGAGAAGAAATCTCTCTAAAGTGAGGGAAATGTCCACTTAGTTGTCACTGGAACAGGTGCCCCCACTGGACATTCTGGTGACAACTCAAAATTGTGGATTTTCCCCTCACTGTGAATCCCAGTGATAGTGGTTATTAAGACAAATAAAGAGAATGAATCTCCGAAACAGAAACCGAGGAAGCAAAAAGGGGTTCCAATACATCCCCGCGCTATCCAAAACTAGAAAAAATAAAAAAGTATTGCCTGTAAATATACTTCAAGACCAAACTAGCACATTTGTATAGAAGAAAAAAAACATTGGCTGTCACCAAGAGTCTTTTTAGACTGGAAGATGAATAATATATCAAAACAAGCTTAACAAAAAAAAAGTTTAACGTAAAAGTAAAGTAAAAAAGAAGGTAAATTCATCATACCAGACAGATTTTCAACAGTGCTGTGCTTGTTTGAAGTTAGTTTATTTAAAGAATCACCGACATCAGGTTGAAATCCAGAGGTACTTGTGTGTGCAAGTCTCTCTTCACTATGAACCAAAGAACCTTCAACCTTGTTGCTCGGACTGTCTTTTTGTAAATTATCCATTCTGTCCTCTGGACTTAATCTTTCTCGAGTCTGTGTGCTAAGTTGTACAGATTGCTTGTTTTCATCTAAGTGTTCCCGACCACTGTGAGTCTTGTCGATCTCCGTGTGGTGTGTTGCTGCGCCCTGAGAAGAAGCAATGGATGTGACCGGCATAATCTGCGAGGATGATGTCTCCACATCTATTTTGTCAGGCTTATTTAAGCACTGAGTATCACTATTAGCTGGTACTACACAGCTGTCTGTCAGATTGCTGTTTATTGCTGCCTGTCTGACTGAATGTGGGTCAGAAATAGAAAAGCTCTTTGTGGGCTGGGGAGATTTCCTCTGTGTAAGGCAATGTTCAATGCTTGAGTTGGCTGACATTTGGCGGCCCATGAAGATTGTTGCTGGATGATAGATTCTTCTTGACATGTCTGAGCTAGTGTTAATTTCTGCCTGTCGCCATCCCTGCAGCACCTGGAAAATAGAGGTTGTGGAGCTTTAAGAGAGAACTGAATAGCAGAAAATTATTTTCTTTTTTTCCATTAAAAATTGACATGCTTTTCAAGTGCAGTCATTAGAATGCTTCAGGATATAAAGATAGAGAACCTATTTTGTATCTCCAGTTTTATTTTGATGCATGAGGATACATCATTTCAAAAGGTTCTCAAACCTGTCCTTGGGCCTCATCAACAGTGCACAGACTGTGGATATCCTAAAAAGAGCACATGGAAATCTACGCACTTCAATTAGTGACTGAATCACCATCAGTCCTGAGAAGAACTCATGGACTCCCGGTGAGGCCTTAGGACTGTCTGGAAAATGGTGCGCTATCTTTGGTATATGTGACATGCTCGTGGGCTGCAGGGCCTGCATGTGCAAAAATGATGACACTTCCTACTGTGCATTTCCTAATGGATACATTCCCAAAGACCGTAAAATACAAATTCCAAAAATTATACTTTTATTTTAAATCTAAACTGCAGGCAAATAAATACTCAGTTGAAACACATGAAGCATGAAAGCTATTTTATGTGTCAAAAGATTTATAATTCTGTGAAGCATGTATCCAACCACCCCTGCCAAAGAGTAGAGTCACATCCTTGACTTCCACAAAGCAGCAGCACAGCTTCATTAAGAAAACCAGTCAAAACACACCTCCAGCTAGCTGACTGGACAATAATTTGCAATGCACTGTTCATTTTCCCAACATGCTCCACACCAAGCGCATGCATGCATGCAGCAGAGCCTGATGGGCTTCTAGTGCTGCCTCTCCGAGTCCAAAGGATGTGGAATTAGAGGCGGCTGATATTGCACTAGTCTTCCAGGATGAATGACACCCAACATCATTCATTCCACTTCCTGTAAGCCCAGGGCATCACAAACACATTCCTTGGGAGTGCATCATCATGCCGACCTGGGTTTATGGGAAAATGCTGCAGAGAGCGGGGCTGACATCAAAATCGTCAGCAATTATCTTTGCAGAATTTAGGACTGCCCAACATCGGAAGACAGAAAAAGGGGACAAGGACCCAACTTGTCAGGTGACCAGTCAAAGATAGCTGGAAAAAGATATGTATGCTTAAACACAATTTTATGAAATTACAAACAGGGGAGGGGCTGTCCAGGGAAATGGGGACTGGAGTCGGGCTCTACAGATAACTATAATTATTTTTTGTAATATATAATTGCATTAATTGCCATTTTTATTTGTGTCTGGAATGCAATCCCTTACAGGCTATACTGCTCTGCCTTGTTTTAATGGATCTCATGTTACAGGTTAAAATGATCCTATCAGCCATTTGAAACATGTATACGTTTGCAAGGACAGCCACCACAATACCTTCAAAAGCCGGAAAACTATATTTTATATTGTTCTCTAAAACCAGCTTTACTTTGCAGAAAGAGGCCCAAGTTCACTGATTTCAGGACTCTTCTTCACCAAATGCAATCCCATCAGTGAGAATACCCTTATCAGTCACTCTGATTTCCTTAGCTACTCTTATTGGGCAGACTGAACACAGTTGGTAGAGTTTAGCATCTTGTGGTGTCTGTTTCTAGGCAGAACTTTGGCATTTTAATAAACATTTAAAAGCAAGTTTACAAAAAAAAGCCAATCATATATTGGAGGATTATTTGTCCACTATGAAGAAGCATCCTGTATTTATCAATTCTCCAAATGATCACGGAGAACCATAGAGATAGTGGTGTTCATTTTGATTTCTTCTCATTGTGTTCTAATGAAAACCATATTTTTGACAGGTATGGAGAAAGACTCAAGACAAATTATTGGGAGGATTGGTAATAAATGGAGTGAAACAGAATATAGAATACTCTTGGGGGAATTTATCAAAAACTGGAGCAGACAAAATCTGGAGCAGTTGCCCATGGCAACCAATCAGCTTCTCTCCATAGTCTGTTCAGTTAAGATTGGAAAATGAAAGAGAGAGGCTGATTGGTTGCCATGCACAGCTGCTCCAGATTTGGTCTGCTCCAGTTTTGATAAATTCCCCTCTCTGTGTATTGTGTTTCATCTCTGTGTATTGTGTTTCATATTTACCTATATGGGTTGGACTTGATGGACATATGTCTTTATTCAACCCCAAATACTATGTAACTATGTATATCTCTCCAGAATTTGTTACCACTAAAAGGAAGAAATAAGCTTTGTGGAGGTGGGAGGTATTTCACATACGGATTAAATAAAATGTAGAGTGTTGAAGTTATTGCTGTGTAAATTATTTTGCTTTTAAAAAAAAAAATTAACCCTTTTCAAGGGTGACAACGCTCACCTACTGCATTATAATGAAGCAGTGTCGTTGCCATACCAACATGCACACTTCCACTGTATGACTTCAAGCTGCCAACCCTACTCAAGTAATAGGAAGAGGTGGGAGTTGAAGTTAAGGAATGAGCAAAGCCTGTCACTGTTGTGATGTTGTGCTCATTCTTGTGCTCTAGCCGTTCGTACAAAAAGGGGTCACATGATAGCTAATTACTAGCAACAAGAACAATATTTGTAAGTTTTGTTTTTTTCACCCAAATGCAAATGGATTGATTATTGCTGGTTGTTTTGCCACCATGTGTGTGCTATTTTATAATAAGAGCATACATCTGCTTTAATATAGTTCTAAGCGCAGCTAATAGTTTGAAAACACAGGTCTGAATGTGTCCACTTCAGAATGATTCTTTAGGCAATTATTAATAATTATTGAAATGTAAATTTCACACTGAATGTAAATGTGGAACTTGTCATTTTTTGTTTAATGCCTGGGACAGTGACCGGATCTCATGAGACAATGTGAAAGGATAAAGGGCAGTGGGACCTCTGCCTTGAACTCCAGCAATGTACAATCATGAGCAGTGATTATAGGGGAAGGTATTGATTATAGTGACAATGGAGAGGAGTTGATTTTAACAGCAAGCTGTTAAATCACAGTTTGGAACAACAAGTTTTAATTTAAGTGACCTTGAAGGCTATCAATTACAGTGGCAAATATGAGATATTAATTACAGCGACTCTAATAAATATCACTTATGCTGAAAACTTGGGCATTAGGAAGCTTTTACATTTTGTAGTAAAGGAAAACTAT
>NW_017306340.1:1649119-1679213 GCF_000935625.1 Nanorana parkeri
GAAATGGAGTGGCAACATTTATCTGCTTCCGATGGCTGTAGTAACAGTGTTTAAAAAAATGGGGCATTTATTAGCCTTTCTATAGTGCTTATGGCGTAGGCTAGCGTCTAGAAAATATATTTATTTCCTAAAATACTGTGAACAATGTAGCAAATGGAAAGTAAAAGTAAGAAATTTCATTGAGCTACTATAAATGTAAACAAATTTTATTGTGAAACTGATGGCTGGTTTTTATAGGCAAATCCAATGCCTGCCTTGTAAAATCAATGTATGGGCATTGTGCATGTGCAGAGCAGGTACTTATGTACAGTCTGTACGTAAAAGTAATGTAAAATAAAAAATGCTTAAAAATTATACATAGGCGGAGGAGGGGTTGCACTAATGACTTCTAAATAGATTTGAATTTTATTTAATTTCATTTTTCTTGCCACAAAATATATGTAGAAGAATCAGTCTAATGTAAATCAATGTGTGTTTGTATTTGTTTTATTGTATAATTTATAAATAAACATATGTTGATTATTGTAGAAATCCATTGAGCGCCCAACTTCCTGTTGTAGGCAGACAACTCTGCTATTGATGCACTGAAATCTCAAGCAGTGTTATCAAACCTTCTCTGCTACACTTGAGCACTTTGCCTACCTCTGCCTCTCTGTCCCTCTCCACATGCATACAATGACTTTACCAGCAAAACAATTCTGCTGCCTTGATTCCCAATAGCTTTTCCATACTCTGCGTGGAGCAAAAGGGCTTTTGGGAGATGTCTACATCAATGGTAATGACTTCACAAGGAGTCATAAGGGAGGTGTGGGATGTAAGTTTGGGTCATGCCTGGAAATTATATTTAAGTGAACTTACCAACTTACCAGACTAATTCCATATCCATCACTCCACTTGGGAGCCTGAATATCCTCACACCCCTGCTCCCTTCCAGAACATGGGACTCCTGCCCATTCCAGGGGGTTTGGTAAAGCTGTGTCATCATCAGAAGAAGCACTGGCCTATTTGGCCCATTGGTGAACTTCTGTTTTACTGAACTCTAGGGATGCAAAGATACTTTTCGAGTACCAGTGCAAATACTTGGCATTTTCATGAGAACTACCAGGGTTGCAGCTGGGACCTGGCTCTGGCACTCTACCACTGTCCTGAAATCATTAGTCTGTATTGTTTTAGAAAAACTGTCACATGACAATAAACAAAAATGTATCAGTACTCGTACTTGTAAGTACTCGGCAAGTACCAGTACTCGTACTCGCAAAACTGGTATCTGTGCATCCCTTTATTTATATTTATAAAAGCAAAATCGTACATTAAAACAGAGATGTACAAATCCCAGGAGCTCCGTGTGCTCCTTACAAATGTCAGCTGCCTCCTAATTTTTGAATTTTTCTCTAGTGTAGTCTTGGAGCTCAAAAGTATCGGTACATGTACTCTTACTTGTACCGAGTACTGTACTTGGTATCTGTGCAACCCTACTGAACTCCCCTAGATTGAATGAACTTGGAAGCACTTAGGTTTGATTATGTCTAGGTTCAGAATCCCCGAGTAAGCCACTCAAACTCTATTTGTATGGGATGAGGGCAGAGAAGGAATAATCAACTCCAAAAACACACATAAGGAACTTGTCAAATGTGTATCCAAATAAGATATAGTTAAAAATAAGTACAAGATCCCCCATGCACATGCATTTGGGATAAACACATGTCCTCACACCACCCATATAGAAGAGCACAGTTTAAAAGGAGAACCATGAGGTGAGTGCTTTTCACTCACCTCATAGTTCTAGCCGACCTGTGACAATGAGACTGTCACAGGTTGGCTCAGTAGATCGGGAGGTGAACGAACACATACCGGGTTCGCTCGCCTCTCGATCCTGTCACGGCTCTCTGCCGTGACAGGGGGAGGGGCTGGATTCCTCGCTCCGATCTGCCAGCGCTGACTGGCGGAACGGACGGGGAGGGGACGGGTACAGCTGGCTCTGCCTCTAGATAGGCAGAGCCAGCTGTCACTCACCCAGCTGGGCGGATCCCGTCATCTACTTCGGGATCCGCTCCGGCTGCGGCGTCTCAGTATACCGCGAGCTGTAGCTCGCGGTATACTGAGCTTAGGGTAACGCGAGGACGCTAGTTTGTGTCCTCCCGTTACCCTAAGGAAAACTATGGGGAAAAACACTGACCCCATAGTTCTCCTTTAATTTATATATTTTTTTAAAAATACTCATCTTACAGCCCAGCTTCCGACGAGTTTGTATAGGCCAGAATGACATCAACGTGTCTTCTTCCACGATCATGGGAAAGCCAACCCTGAAATCTCGAATGAGGATGCTCCTGCACAGTGCTCAAGCTTTTCCTCGCAAGATTTAAATGCCTTAGCTTTTCCAGGACCCTGGAAGAAGGTCCAGTTATGTCAAAGGCGCCAACAGGAAGCTGCCAGATGCCAGGGTGTAAGATGAATAATTGACTTTTTTCTTTGAATGCTGTTGTTGCTTTTTCTATTTAACTGTGCTTTTTTTCCCCCATTGTAGGAGGAGGGGGCAACAAGATAAACATTTTAATGCAAAGTGCCCTAGAACTTTTGTTACCAAAATACTAAAAAAAAACAAAAGCATCTTTAACCTTCTTGGCGGTATTTCCGAGTGTGGCTCGGGGTTAATTTCCTGTACCATAAGCGGTAACCCCAAGCCACACTCGGGAATAAAAGAAAAAAAACATACCGCCAGGGAGGTTAATGGTGCGATAGAACAGGCTAATCCTACCACAGAAGTACTTGTAGTTTTAAGGGCTTTTTCACACCCATTGCGGTGCGTTCCAGAACAGTAGCTGCTGGAATGCACCGCAATCGCTCACAAAACTTCCCCGCTTTCTGGGGTAGAAGGGGGCGTGGCGGTGCATTGAAGTCAATGGCACCGCAGCCACGCCCACAGTGCGATCAGGCGCAAGTCAAAACATTGCCTGCGTTCTGTTTACTGCAAAACGCAAGAAATGCTGCTTGCTCTATTTTTGGCGTTTGCAGTGGAACAGAACGCAGGCAATGTTCTGCCACGTGTCCGATCGCACTGCGGGCAGGGGGTGTGGCTGCGGTGCCATTGACTTCAATGCACCGCCACTCCCCCTCCCGCCCCAGAACGCAGGCGGAAGTTTTGTGAGCGATTGCAGTGCGTTCCAGCAGCTACCGCTCTTGCTCGCGCTGCAATTGGTGTGAACAAGCCCTAAGGCAAAACTATAATGGTTCTTGGTCAGTTTTACATTTGTAAACCCTGACTTTTTTAAACTGTAATTTTTGCTGCAGATTGGAAAAGTCAGATAGTTCCATTATTTTTGTTGGAAAAGCCTCTACTATCTGAACATAATAAAACATGAAAATATATTCAACAATACAGTTAATTTTTACAAGTTTGCACTCAAAACTGATCATTAATTTTTGGGTGGCCATTGGTGCGTTCATCCCTTGCCAGCTTATTATTCTTGGGGAATCTAGTGGTGACCTTTCCTCATAGCAGTATGCATCTCCACTTTCAACCATATAGTTATACCAAAAATGGGTTATAATAGGCAGCTAACCTTATGCTCAAACCTCGACTTTCCAGCTCAACATATGCAAGACTCCTTTCAAATGCTATAAAACTCCATTGACACACAAAATGACAGAGGTGATCACATAAGCGTGCTATTGTGCTGGTAATTTTCTGTATGACTTCACTAAACTAGCTATCCAGAGGAGGATTCCTCAAAAAAAAGAAAAAAATGGAAATCATGGCTTTGTTATACATAACAAAGAAGGCAGTACTCAAAACTATTGTTGCATACGATTAAAGTTATGCATAGTTTTACGGCCAGCTGCTACAGAGAGTATATGCGTCGCTGTGTTGTTCTGGGATGCTGTCAATTGGCACTCCTATAACTATGACCAAGCTGTCACTGACAGCTCACATTCAAATACCAATGATCGGGAGCCAGTAGAATAGGCTGCCGATTATGTCATCACTGTGCAGCCAATACCAGTCTCCAGCACCATGGCCTACTTAAAGGGCTGACTCCCGCCGGTAGCAAGGAGTCAAATACATTCAGCTGAATCAAAACAAAAAGGTGTTCAAAGTCTAACAGTTAGTTCATATTATTAGAAAGCAGCCACAGCCAAAAAACAAACAAACAAGCCAGTCCCCTTCCAGCATGCCGAAGAGTGGGACCCTTGTTCTCTGTGCAGAAGCAGTGGTCTCTCTATAGAGATCAGACACGCCCCCTGTTGAGTCAGACCTAGAGCTTGGCAACCAGCAAAACCCATGCTCCCTGCTGCTCTGGTTCTGACTCAGCAGAGGGTGCGTGGGATCTCTGCAGAGAGACCCCTGCTGCTTCCACACAAAACACAAGGGTCATTTTCATTAGCAGCTGGCAGAAAATGAATGACTTTGCCCACCTTTTGTTTTAATGCCTCTGGAATGTATTTAGCTGATCTCAACAGAAAGCCCAGGCGGGCTTTAACTGCCAAGACTCCCAAAACTCCAAACAGAAGATAATAAAGACAGCGGATAAACACAACTTCCTGCAAACTAACATATATGCCAGTTATAAATACCAAAGAAAAAAAAACAGAAAAGCAAACCTCAAACCTTATTCCTGCTTATAAAAAAAAAAAAAACCCGTGTGGCCTCTGTTTCTTTTCTGATAAGAGTCTTAAATACCAAACAGTTAACTGCACAATAAAATTCACTGGCAGCTAGGCTGCCTGCTTGGCAGATATATAAAGCAGGTAGAAAGAGGGAAAGGTAATTTCTTGGCTGAATGATTCCATCGGTAGCTATAGGGCAAACTAGAAAGTCTTTCTGTAAAGTAGCAGTAGATTCTTCTATCAATCTGCAGCACACATACACTCTTCCAAGGGGATGCATTAAATATGAAAATCATATCCTGTTATCATCTGTTTCCACCTTTCAGCCCAGTAAGCTTTTCTTAATGAATGCTGCAGCCTAAGGGACAAGCACGCTGTTGGCTCCTCTGAATAATGGAGAGATGTTACCAGTTCTGCTTATTACAATATTGACTTGCTGAGGGGGATTCACGCAGTCACAAGTGACTACTCTTGCCAGCATGCTCCAAGTTATTACGCCATGTTTTTAGACATTTCATCTGAAAGGGCTTTGCTGGGCTTTTCTTTTTTTTTTCTCTAAGTGAAGAAAGAAGCAATGGCCTTGAACGGCATCATTTATATGGAGATAGTAGGAGGGATTAGAGGCCTGCATTACGACAGATACATAGCTGAATACATTTGAGCATTTTCTGTCAGACATTTTCCCTGTCAGGCCCGGAGATATGTAATCTGCTTCCTCTCCTTTGTAAAAGAGGGGGAATAAAGTACACAACAAACAAATCAAATGGCCCGTTTTCTGCTGTGCTTCACGGCGCTGCGTAATGATATTTTGTAATGGGTATTAATAACACGAACACGCAAGGTCATGGCTAATATGGTAACCGCGCTGACAGAAATATTTGATCCCTGTCAAAGAAAAATAAATAACATTATCGAGGATTACCGATGAAAAATGAAGGTAATAAAATAAAATTATTTACATTAGGATTACTGTATGAGAATTAAGTAACAAAACGGGAGTTGTGGTTAATAAATGAAAGTGCAAGGCGATTAAATAATATCCTCCAAGTATTGTTGTTTCCATCGCCCTTTTTCCCTTTTCCCATACAATGCACAGTAACATTTGGCTTCATCAGTGCAGACAGTATGAACAATGAGACATGACTGCTGCTTGCCCTGCCTTACTTTAGAACAATTTGCACATTGCTCTTTTGTCTTTTTAAGTAGACCCACTTGAGTCACTTTTATTAGAAATCTTGACACAAAGAAAAAAATAATATGAAATAGAAACAAAAAATAAAAGCTGTTGGTTTTGTATGTGAAGAATGAGCATTCAGTTATACAAACTCAAATTTACCTTTGCCGTATGGCTTTGTTCAGTTAGTTGGCAAAGGAAACAGGACTTTATACCACTTTAGCTTCAGTTGACATGGCAACATTATTAACGGCAAGAAAGAATGCTAATTAACAACAACAAAGAAAGTGGCTGAGTAAATAACTGTTAAGTATATACCTGTAGTTGAGAAATGCTCGACCTTGAGCTCCCACCCTAACTCCCTCTCTTTTCCAGGCCAAGCTGGCTGGCCACCTTTAGAGAGGAACTTTACCCACCAATTTGATGTCCCCCATATTTATAGGGTGATTCACAAAGCTGCCTAAGGCAGCCGAGTGAATAACCCAGCCGAAGTGAAGTAAGCCGAACGACGTTCGGCTATTCACTTCAGGCTTGTACAGCTGACTTGAGCATGTACATCGTACATGCTCTGTATGTTCGGCTGAGCCATAGTGCAGAAGGACTTCGACTCAGCCTCCCCTACATCTGCATCGGCTGAGCCGAAGCTCCGGCAGTTCGCTCGCTGCCGTTCGCCTCTATTCGCATAGGGGCCGAACGGCAGTGAGTGAATAGCCGAATGCCGCCGAGTGTCATTTGGCTCAGCTATTCTGCTCGGTACCTCCGTGGTACCAAGCAAAAAAACAATTCAATGAATTGAGTAAACAAATATCCTTTCTTTTGGTGGCATTTAATCACCACTGGGGTTTTTATTTTTTACTAGATTAAAAAAAAAAAAAAAATTCAAATTTTTTCTAAAAGTATTTTTTTCTATTATGTTAGGAAACAATTATTATTACCCAATTTTTTGGTACAATATAAAAGACGAGGTCACGTCGGGTAAATAGACACCAAACATGTCAAGCTTAAAAATTGCGCGCACCCAAAAAAATTGCGCGCACCCACAAAAAGCTACCATACCCAAAATTTACCATAGGTGACCCTTTAAAAGCTTTTACCGCTCATCAGTTTAGTGTTATCAGTGATTGATGGCCCTACAATTATTGCTCTCATTCCGAAGTTCGCAACTATATGCAACATGTGCGGCGTAATGGGCGCAATCGTCGTTTTCACAGGTATGCGCCCCCCCCACGCATGTTTGCATGCGTGTATGTATGGGTGGGGACTTTAAAAAAAAAAAAAATTCTTGATGTGTAACTTTAAAAAATAATTTTGGGAAACTGTAATTTTTTGCTAATTTTTTTTTTCCGCTTAACTTTATTGCTATCACACAGGGGGCTGGAAAAAACCCCTATGTTATAGCAAAGAGGATGTGACAGGTCCTCTTTATGGAGACATCAGGGGTCTCCTAGACCCCTAATGTCACCTAGGGACCCCCCGAAGAAGCTGATGAAGCAGAGATCTACTGGCAGAGATCTGCCGGCAGCTTATACAAGCGATCCGCCGGCTCTATAGCCGGCGGATCGCTTGCCTGTTTTAAAATGTTCGGTCTTTCCTGCTCACACGCACCGCATGGCGCGAAGGGCTGAGTGGGCGTCCAAAGACGCCCGCTCAGATCTAGAGAGGTAGTTAAAAAAGAAAAAAAAACACAACAATTGGGTGGAGCGAGCAGCGACAGCTAGCTCCGACCAACTGTTTCCTATTGGTCGGCACCTGCTAGAGTCTTCTAGCAGGTCCCGGGCAATGAAAAACAACTTGGTGGAGCCGGCTCCGCCCAGTTGTTATTGTTTAATGACAGTTCAGCGTCCCCAGGTCATTTGAGGACACTGATTTGTCATTACATCTGGGAGGAGCCAGCCGTGAGATCATGTTTCAGCAGGCCGTTCGCCCCACTTCGGCTTTCATTTCGGCTCAGTTGAGCCGAAGCATATGCCTTTGGCTCGGCCGCCTTCGGGAGCTGTACGGGCTATAGTGAATAGCCCATACAGCAGCCCTCGACTGGACCGATAGGGTTCCCACAGCCGAAGCTAGCCGAAAAATCTTTCCTTCCTCAAACATTTCAGGTCAAGCTGGCTGCAGACAAATGAAGTGTATTTCCACTGCTGCAACCAAAAAAAAAAGCTTATAAATTACTTGCAGCTTCCTGAAAGAAAACCTTTCTCTAAACTGAATTTTTCTTCGGAATGCAAAGGGGGGAGTTAACCTAAATAACCCTGTCTGTACTGCACGTGTACTCTATCTGCAGGCAGATCTCATTATCAGTTGTAAACTAGATTTGAACACTGAAAAGATGAAAGCTCTAGAATCATTGTATGTTAATGAGGGGAAGCTTAGTCTGTTCCTAGTCATTCTATGGGAACAGCCAGAGTTTTCTATTCACTTTGAAAATGTACACAGAAGCTCCAAATGCCTTCTATACAGAGACATCTAAAAAGGTTAATTATTTTTGTTATGTTGTGCGAATAGTAACACATGACAAGCATATCATGGGGTTTTCTCAAATTTGCCTGCAAAAGTAAAAATACACTTTAAGCCCAGCCCCCCACTTAGGGCTGAGCTGGCCGACACCATCTATATCTTTAAATGTTTTGGACTGTAGCTTAATATAAATCCATGGCAGTTTGGGACTCTAGGATCATGGAGTCAAATATTAGAGGTGTACAAAAGGACTGCAACAAAATTGTTATACCAGCAAAAATATGTCCACATGGGCATATGGGGATTCTTTTTTTTTTGGGGGGGGGGGGGTGGTACAGGGGAAATTTAAAGGGTCATTCTTTTATATTACCTCTCCATCATGAGATGTCTTGGAATTGGAGATTAAAGCATGTAAACGATTTTCAATGGCATCAAATTCCTGCAAGAACACTTGGTTCCGAAGACGAGCTTTCCGCTCCTTTTCACAAACGTCTTTTAAAGAATTTTTCAGTTTCACATACTTAAGATGAGATCTATAGAAAGGGTTAAAGACAGTGTTAGCAAAAAAAAAACAATGAAAGAAAAATACTTCAAAATGAACCTGTGCTCTGACCATGTGGAGCAATGCAACAGGTTCACTTAAATGGCGGCCCAACCAGCTGCATTCCCATCATTTCCCCGCCATTCTGTTTAGTCACCAGGAGCAAAGAGAGTTAGCTCCGTGTATGCTCCAAGCCATGGCTTTCAGCCTGCTAAGAAAGATGTCCTGCACCAGGGGCTTCAAATAAACTTCATGCAAAAAACAGCTTTTTTTTTTACATTAAAATAGCAGCAAAAAACTATAACATGGCATATGGTGACGTTTCATGCTTAACAAAGCTTTTCAAGTCTGGCCAACGTGTGTTCTCCAGGCTTGAAAAGAGCAGGTTTGGCTCAAAGCATGGCCAATATGTCATGTTGAAGTTTATATGTTGCAGTGGATGCCTATGGGCTGGTGACCCATTGCACATAGCAGTCCTTTTGTTTGTTCATTGGATAGTCAATGTGATGGCTTTAGGCTTATACAGGGCAGGGGACTCTTTCCCCAGCCTAAGGCTGGGCACACACCTTACAACCATCGCAAGACTTTTGTCTTGCGATGGTTGTAAGGTACTTAAAAAAACGTACGATCTGCCTATGTTGCATAGGCAGATCATACTTGCGATGATCGCAAGCCATGCCCCCTGAGGGGCGGGCTTCCGATGACCGCAATGCCGAACGGGCAGTGTGCGCTTGCGCACACCGGCCCGTACGGCTGTTATCGTACGGACATGCCACAAACCCGCCGAACATCGTACGATGCTCGGCGGGTTTTCGAACATGTCCGTAAGTTTAAAGTCGTGCGACCTTACAGTAGTAGAGGTTGCACGGCTTCCACACACCTTACGATAATCGTACGATCGCGGGATTTCCCGCAATTATCGTCATGAATTGTTTTATGTTGGTAGGGTGGTGAGAATAAGGCCCCGTGTCAATGGGCTTTTTGTGCTTCAAATTTGTACTTGTAACTAGAAATTTACGAAAGGTTTTGTTGTAACATAGCTTTGACTAGGATGAAATGCCATATCTTTTCCTCTTATCTCTGTATGAAATGATGAGAGACTGCAAGATTGTGCTTTAACAGAAGTGCATGCAGCAGAACAGGAATGCCAGCACAGTGTTAAATTTGTATATAAATGGTCTATCAAGGGGAGAAAAAAAAAGTCTCAGCACCCAAAAGCTCCAGTGGTACTTTTAATAATAATAATAAAAAGTGTAGTTTTTTTTAAGGTATACACTCAAATTAGAGCAAATAAAACGCAGTCAGCTGACATTTGAGATGCATTTGAGAAGCTTCTGAGCTCCTTGAAGAGCCATTCTGGGCTGCTTTTGTATTTCTCTCTCTAGCTCCCTTGTCAACTCCTCCCATGATCGCCTCCAGGACTTCTCTGGAGTCTCCCCCATTCTTTGGAACTCCTTACCCCAACCTGTCCATCTATCTCCCACTCTGACTGCCTTTAGGCCAACCTCAACCTAACCACTGAACTAGCACTGCGCAAACTGTTGGCGCTATATAAAGCCTGTATAATAATAATAATAATAATAATAATTTCTATTGACATGTATTAAAAAAAAAGAAAAGTAGTTCATAAACAAACAAATGCTTAGCAACAAGATATCCTATTAAAACTGAACATGTAGCCAGACTATGGACATTTCAGTATTTAGCTCTCCTTAACAAGCAGAAAATGGGATTTTAAACAAGCTCTCAATGACCTCAGTAGCTGCAGGCACTGTGGAGCACTTAATCCTCAACATTCACAGCAGAAGCTCTGAAGTTGGTTCTCAGTGAATGCAGCTACACTGTACACTGGGTGCTTGTTTTAAACCTAATTTACTACTTGTTAGGAATATGTAAACATAACCTGGTTACAGGTGCACTTGCATGTGATGTGCTTACATTAATTGAATCTAATAATATAAATAAAAAATGTTGTCCCACAGTAAATAACTACACTCGTTTACGTGCAAGAAATGCAAAATTTGACTGAGACTCATTTGGTGTTTTCTTATTTTCTAAAATGGATTACAAGCGTATTTGTTAAAAGCAAAGCACTAGGTACAACGTCCAGTGCTCAAAACAAGCAGTGTCTATACTAGTCTGGCTTCAATGAAGTGAACATGAAGTAAATGCACAGTTTATTGAACAAGTCTACAAATCTTGTAGCATGTATTTATGGACTCATGTAACCAACACTCGACTGAAGTTACCGATAGAAGGAAACATATTATATATAATAGCTGTACTTACATGTGTGCATCAGATGAGTTGTACTGAAACAGCTTCTTTTCCAGTTCCAGTCTTTTAATCTCACTGCGATTTAAAAAGGAAATATAGAAACAAATTAACAGAAAACAACATATTTATGTTAAATAAGATAGCAGTAAGCGTCCTATCCTATCTATCTAGTACTAAAGCTGGTCATACACTGCACACATTTTGGCCAAGTCCTTCTGTGGGTGCAAGTGGGTGGCCCTGTTGACACTCCTCCGTTTGACAAAAGTAAATTTTTACTCAAATTTTGTGAAAGGAGCAAAATTATCCTCCGGACAGTGACTGCAGTCACTGCCCCATCTCATCTCCTGCAGATACTGCCTGCTATCTTACCCCCCACATTCCTCTCCTGCATATATTGCCCCCTCTCATATCGCCTACAGATACTGCCTGCTATCTTACCCCCCACATTCCTCTCCTGCAGATATTGCCCCCTCTCATATCGCCTACAGATACTGCCTGCTGTCTTACCCTCCACATTCCTCTCCTGCAGATATTGCCCCCTCTCATATCACCTACAGATCCTGCCTGCTGTCTTACCCTCCACATTCCTCTCCTGCAGATACTGCCTGCTGCCTTACCCTCCACATTCCTCTCCTGCAGATCCTGCCTGCTGTCTTACCCGCCACCTTTCTCTCCTGCAGATATTGCCCTTCTCATATCTCCTGCAGATCCTGCCTGCTGTCTTATCCTCCACATTTCTCTCCTGCAGATATTGCCCTTCTCATATCTCCTGCAGATCCTGCCTGCTGTCTTACCCTCCACCTTTCTCTCCTGCAGATATTGTCCTTCTCATATCTCCTGCAGATCCTGCCTGCTGTCTTACCCTCCACATTTCTCTTCTGCAGATATTGCTCTTCTCATATCTCCTGCAGATACTGCCTGCTGTCTTACCCTCCACATTTCTCTTCTGCAGATATTGCCCCCTCTCATATCTCCTGCAGATCCTGCTTGCTGTCCAACCCTATACATTTCTCTCCTGCAAATATTGCCCACTCTCATAGCTCCTGCAGATCCTGTCTGCTGTCTGACCCTCCACATTTCTCTCCTGCAAATATTGCCCTTCTCATATCTCCTGCAGATCCTGCCTGCTGTCTTACCCTCCACCTTCCTCTCCTGCAAATATTGCCCTCTTTCATATAACCTGCAGATCCTGCCTGCTCTCTGACCCTCCGCATTCCTCTCCTGCAAAAATTGCCCCCTCTCATATCTCCAGGCAGATACTGCCTGCTGTTGTTATATGATCCACACTCCTCTCCTACACATACTGCCCACTCCAATAACTTATGTACTCCTCCTCTTTTACACACACTTCCCTATGTACTACTCTAAGCATTCTTCCACATATATTGTCCCTGTCCTACCCTCTGCAATATCTATATACTATAGCTGGCCATATACTAGTAGATTTTGTTTGTTCAGCCTGCAAGCTGGCCAAAAAAATCTAACAAATGACTTTAGCTACAATACAGCTTGAAAAAAATAAACTTTTGTCAAACAAAGGGGCGCTGGCAAGACCACACATTGCGCAAATTTGTGTCAATCTAGCAGGACTGGTCCGAAATCCGTGCAAAGTATGGCCAGATTATTTGTTCTCATATCCTCCACACTCAACTCCTGCACATACTTCATTAGCATTGTCTGGAATATTCCCAACCTTGCACCTTCTGGTATGGGCACACTTATGATAGTTGTTGGCAACAGCGCAAGCCAACGAAGTTACAACTACACCAAAGTCTGGGAGCCCCGTCAGTCATACTAAATACTTTGGAGATACAAGGGAAGATAAGAGGTCACCAGTATAATGTACATATTCTCAATATTTTTGTTTTCTGGAGTTTTCTTTGTTAGATGATGACAAACCACATAAACACTCATTAGCTACATTTACAGCAATGGAAAGTGTCATTACGCGTCTTGAGGACTAAAAAAAAAAAACAACAAAAAACAGAGTTCCTTGCAATGCCTTTATATCAGCCTGAAATTGTGGACAGGATGATAACTGTATAGAGAATTCAGCAGCCTTCACACACCTCAGCAGAAACATTTATAAGATGCTAGGATGTTCAGTATTTTAAGGCAGTCTCAGACTTCCTGTGGGCTTCCAGATGTGTAACTGAAGTTCTTTGCATGCTTTGTTGTGATACAACAGAGATGTCAGCATGCCTTGTCACCAGACTACAACTGTTCCAGAACCAGAGATGTCAGCATGCCTTGTCACCAGACTACAACTGTTCCAGAACCAGAGATGTCAGCATGCCTTGTCACCAGACTACAACTGTCCCAGAACCCGAGATGTCAGCATGCCTCGTCACAAAGACTACAACTGTCCCAGAACCAGAGATGTCAGCATGCCTTGTCACCAGACTACAACTGTTCCAGAACCAGAGATGTCAGCATGCCTTGTCACCAGACTACAACTGTTCCAGAAGCAGAGATGTCAGCATGCCTTGTCACCAGACTACAACTGTTCCAGAACCAGACATGTCAGCATGCCCTGTCACCAAGGCCAGCTTTAGACTCAGGTGTGATTGGTTGCAGGGGTGGGGTGGGCTGGGAGGGGCTGGCAGAAGCCTGGCTTCCAGTCTAGGATCATATTACAAGAGCTGTTAGAGTCTCTGCTATGCATTCCACACACTGAGTCACACGTCACACTGAGCTGCTTCAAACGGATCAGCTCACTCCTCCAGTTGAATAGAATCGATTCGTTCATGAGCTGGACATCTCTAGCACTCACCAGTCCCTCAGGCTTCGCTGCAGCTCACCGATCCTCTCCTCCAGGCCAGCATCTTCCTGGAGCCGTCCATCAGAACCCATCATCCCTGATCACCGACCTCCCTGGAACCCGCTCTATTCCGTTCACTGAACACAGGCTGAAGGATATACTACCCACAATCCATTGCGAAGCGTCATGGCTGCTGGTTGCCATAGAAACTGGGGAAGCTAGGGTTGGTCACATGATCAATACAGTTGTTCACATGATTCTCTATGGTTGTAGTTGATTGGCCAGCTGTGGAGTTCTGGGGTTTATAGCTTAGAGCTGCCGTCGGTTTGTATTGTCATGTGCTGTCCCTGAAGAGACAAGAAAAAGCAGATCATGTGAGGGGGAGAGCTGTGCTGCTGGCTGGTTAATGAAGCCATACACAAGATGACTGCATAGAGGATGAACTGATGATAAACAATAGTATCATGCTTTATGATTGTTTATGCAGGATGTATAAAAATGATGGTATATTCCATCATTTGCAAATAAAATTAACTAGTGCACCCACACTGATTTATTTAAAAAAAGGTTATTTATTACTTTTCTGCATTGGCGCCTGCAAGGCATTTAAAACAGTGGATCGAGGGTGCAGTGCACAGACTCCTGTAGACTATTCCCCTAGACCAGAGGCATGTTCAGTTCCTTAGCCAAGCGCCGAGTAGCTGTTCTGCAGCACTTTAAATCGCTGCAGTAGCCTCACTGAACGCTTTGGCTGCACAGTGTTAAGCAAAATGGAGGAGGATAATATTTTTGACTTAAAAAATACAATTTTCCAACGAATATTTGGTGTGCTCGTCCACCAAAACATTAAATTGTAGGTTCCCACCCTCAATTGATTTTCTCCATCGGGGTTCAGGCACCTTTCTCCAGTGCTGCCAGGTGTGCCCGACCGCTGGTGCTCTGTCCCCACTTTCTCCGTCACACTTAGCACTAGAGTTGGGCTCAATGTTCAAGTTGAATGTGAGTTCGACTCGAACATCGCTAGTTTGTGTTCGCCGAACACACCAACTATAAGGGCGTTCAGTGGTCTATTCGACCACTGAACACCCCACAAGGCAACGCGCCTTGTGAAGCCCTAATTGGCTAAAGGTTTACATCTGACCACAGGTCAGGTGCAAGACTCTGCCCAATCATGGCTCACCTTGTAACAACTGTAAACAGTTGAGCGGAGCTAACTGTTAGCACTGCTAGCTCCGCCCAAATGTTTATGTTATAATATGCGGCGGGGGTTCGTCGCGTGTACATTTTTTCTATTTATTTTTTATTGTCTTATTTTTTATTTCGTCGAGTCGTCGTCATGGACAACACTGGACATCGTGATTGACCATGGATTACATTGGTGGATCCAAAAATTGTTTTTCTTTGCCGGCGGATTTTTTAATAATTTTTAATTTTTTTTTCTTTAAACTATTCAAATTTTTTTGTTTAAATGTTCCTATTTTCATATATTTTTAACATTATTTTTTGACTTTTTTTTCCTTTTTTTAATTAATGTCACTCTTTTTCTATTCTGCATGGTACCTCGAAGGTTCTTTTTGACTCATCCCAGCCTGTAACTGACCAGTGAAAGGAGAAGCAGCGCAGTGATAAGCTCATCTCTCTGTCACTCTGCTTTCTCTTCCTACAAGCATGCTTCTTCTCAGCACATAAACTGATTGGTTTCTTCTGCTGCTTCTTCTTCTCCCAGTGTGAGCTCTACTGTATAAGAACTGCAAGAGACTGATACTAGGTCAAATTAATGTACATATATTGCTTGCATTTAAAATATAAAAAATAAAAAATAAAATATGAATTTGATTATGTGTTACTAATTACTTTTTGCAGATTTAGATGACTGTTTCTTTTGTGTCTGCCTACAAATGGCTGAAGTTGGCATGTAAAGCAGAATTCTGGGTAAAAAAAATGTCAACCCTTGTAGTGGGGCTACTCCCGCACTGCAAGGGTTAAGTGCATGTTTTTGTCTAGGTTCAAAACTAACAAAGTTTTACTCACTTGATCCAGAGCCGGCTTGCTGTTACACCTGGTCCCTGAGTCATCACGTTCTATGTAAAGTGTGTAGGAGGTGAGGGCGCTGAGTGACATAACATCGTTGTAGCGGAAGAGGAGACAGGCTGGAGGGAGTACTGTTACAGCCGGCCAGCTCGGAGGATCAGGTGAGTATCAATTTGTTATTTTTTTACTTAAACAAAAACAAGCAATTAAGCCTTTCAATGCGGGGGTAGCCCCACTGCAAAGGTTAATAAACATTTTACCCAGAGATCTGCTTTAATAGATTGTCAATGGAGGAAGGGGTTGCATTTGTGGATTTAGGCTTTTTTTCCCCCTTTAATTGTGGTTTGTGTTTCTTTTTCATCTTTAGCAGATTTCTGGGGTAGGAAAAAGCTACTTATCTTCCCCATAAACTGCACACAAGCCCCTCCACCACCACCACACCCCCCATACAACTTCTGTTCAACAGCACCATGGAATAGGTTGTTATTTGGTAGCACCATCTTTCGGAAATCTTCTTGCTCAGCCCTGAAGGGCAAACTGGTCAGTAGCATAGCAGGGCCCCTCACTTTTATAGACATCTTTTATTGTGGAAAGTGACCTATGTACTAGAACGATATTGTTTAGAGGAGGTGGGAAGATTTTAATATTCTTAATAATTATTTATTATTACAATGTTGTTTAGTACATTATTATAATTCCTTTTTAAATCTTTAAAGAAAAAGTTAAAACTGATTTCAAAGTTGCCAGAACAATTCACTGTCCTATAACAGGCCATAGTGTATGTCATACAGGGGCCCTGATGGTTAACAATCAAGTTTTATCAATCTGTTCTTGGTTTGCAGAAGATCAGTACAGGGCTATGGCCTCATTTGCTGCATGACATAATAGTAACATTCTAATACATTTTGCCCTAGTAATGTTACAATACAAGTACTGTGGGATCTTAGTTCATTATAATAAGCAGTGCACGGAATTAATTTATGAGGCTTTAGAAGAGCAGGGGAATGAAGAATGCTTACTAACATTACACTGTAACAGCAATTATGTGGGCTCAAAACAACAGATGTGGAATAGTCTGACAACCTCAGAAAAAGATATCCTGAGACATGAATTTTCCTTGTTTGCAAAATGAATTGTGCAAAGCAATGGTAATACCTGACCATGTGTAAGAGAACAGACTGCAGGTGACCTCTGACTCCCTGACACAAGCTGTAATATCACGTTCAAACAGAGCAAGTAAATCTAAAAAAGGCGACACAAATACTGTAAATCTTTTATACGTAAGCTTGCAAAATTTTACTAATTTGAGACAGAATGTTATTAGGGATGAATTGGACCCGAAGTCAAGCAGTTCACAGTTCATCAAACGGGCAAACAATATAGTCAATTCGTCCGCCGAACCTGTCTCTGTGCCCTAATAACCAATAGCACTGTGCTACCTGCACACTGCCATTGGTCGCTAGGACGCAGGCGGGTGCACCATAACAATCTTTGACTGCACCATAACAACCTTTGACGCTGAGGGATCATCAGTGTCTTAACAACCAACGATTCTGTGCGCCATTGGTTGACTGGCGGCTGAGCTGCACAGCGACATTGTTCTCTAGGATACAGGCGAGTGCACCATAAGAATCTTTGACTGCACCATAACAACCTTTGACGCTGTGGGATCATCAATGTCTTAGAACCAACTATTCTGTGCGCCATTGGTTGACTGGTGGCTGAGCTGCACAGCGTCATTGGTCACTAGGACACAGGCAACCTCACAGCGTCAAAGGTCATTATGGTGTGCCTGTCTGCATCCTAGCAACCAATGAAGCTATGTTTCCCAGTCCCTAGCATCCTGGCAACCAATGACACTGTGCAAGTCACACAGCATCATTAGTTGGTAGCCTGCATCCTAGAAACCAATGAAGCTGTTCTGCCCAGCCGCTACCATCCTATCATCCAGTGATGATGTGTGACCTGCACAGTGTCATTGGTTGCTAGGATGCTAGCAGCTGGGCTGCACAGCACAATTGGTTGCTAGGACCAGGGCTTCCCTGGGTTCACTTTGCCGAACCCGGATTTCTGGCTGGATTTGGCGTACATTCAAGCAAACCGAAACCAAGCACCTTCAACTCATCACTTAATATTATGATTGATTTATAAGGTCAGTTGTCAGTTTTTGTCCATGATCAAATTTATGTACAATCAGCCTTTTTAAAAAAATAATTCTTACATTTTTATTCTTAAGTGAAGTAGCCCAGAGCAACAGATCAGAATTTGAGGATGTGGTCAGACAGCACACGATGGATATTGATTGGTTGCTATGCGTTATAGCACAGAAAAATTAGGGTTATTTTAAAGGTTTATTTATTTACCGAGCAAAGTGAAATCAACTCACTTTCTGCAACTGAAAACATATATGTCATATGTAAAGCAAGTTTCAGAAAGCATATTGGTGGGCTTATTGATAGGCGAGAAATTGGTCAGTTCCTATAGGAAGCCCTCTGTCAACAGTGGTATCCCTAGGCGTCCCCGGGGTGATCACAATAGTATATAAAAGGATGAGTGCACCACAATTTCTTACCAAGCCCAGTAAAAGTTTATTTATCTTGACAACCGGTCAGAAGATATGGCCAATGCATTTTGGGGGCTCACAAACCCGCTGTCCTTGCTATACCAAGCTAAAACTGTTGTCAAGATAAATAAACTTGTACTGGACTTGATATGAACCTGTGGCATTCTCATCCTCTTATATACTATATGTAAAGAAAGATCACAGAATTGAAAAGCAGACGGAGACACAGCATGAATTGTTTGTACTTTCTACTGGCAATCTGCCACTTGTAAAATAAACTCTTGGGTGCAGAACGTCACTAATTAGACAAAGCAGCACATTTTCAACAAGTCTATTCGTGTCCAGATTAACGCAAACCTGTGCTTTGCCCTTTTATCCTCCCAATCCCCAATGCAATTGATTATGGAGCTAAATGATACATGCTGTACTTCCAGGTATGGAGGAACATGTGACTGACTCTATATGACAGCACTGGGAGAATCAGCACTGTTACAGGAGGAGTCCATAGCCCTGTGTAAGGCTGGTCATACACTTTTCTTGCTCAGCCCAAAAAACTCCTGATACTAACAGTGAGTGTGAATAGGGAAAACTTCCCCACACACACACACCAGACTATTGTATTCTGACAGAATACAAGAACAACTATGCAGGTGTGCTGCTGTCAGAATACCAAAACAGTGACTGCAGCCCATTACCTGAAGTCACTGTTCGGCCGAGAATTTTCAGACCAGTTCCTTCCTCAAAAGTCGATTATAAAAAGTTGATTAAAAGTCAAAAAATGACAAGCCCCATATGTCGTAGCATTTTAGTTGTGACAGGTCCTCTTTAAGGAGACATTAGGACACTATTAGGCCCCATTCACATCAGGGCGGTCGGGTCGGGCGGATTTGTCCGTGCTGAACCAGCGACATGAACAATCCCATACATTCCTATGGGGACCGTTCTTAATTGTGCTGAAATGCGATTAAAAACGTCTTTTCAAAAATCGTGCTGAAACGTTCCCGTCCTGGTATGAATGGGGCTTTAGACCCCTAATGTCAACTTTGCTGCTCATTGAAGCTGATTGAGCACATATTGTGTCTGGGGAATAACAGCTGAGTATCTGGAGGTGATGAAATCATTGTCACGTTTGGGTTCATTCAGTGGGGGAAGAGATCAGTGAACGGATGTTGGCTGGTCTCTCTCCCTTCTCTCTGCAGACACCTGCAATGCTGGTCTCAAGGAGGGGTAGTAATGTGTCTGCCACCCCTGGTCCCCTTTATTGATGCACAACAGGTGACTCATTTACCAGATAGCTGGCCGCTCATGTATTGTGTGATGTGAAGTCAAGTTCAGGTGATTCATCTAGGCTTGATTTCACATCACACAGTACACGATGCGTCTGGATTCCCGGGAAATGAGTTGTCCGCCGTGCATCAATAAAGGGGACCAGGGGTGGCAGACAGCTTACAAAAAGCATTGTGCAGTAGCTGCAAAGTTTAACAAAAATGCCGCTCCAGCCACCATCCCTCACATGTCTCCCTAAACCAGTCATGTGTTTAAAAGAAAAGTGCACTCTAAAAAAAATGCACTTATCCCTAAAGTCACTTTAAGAGGGTCCTAATCCTAATTCCTGTGTACTCTAAAGCAATGGTTCTCAAACTTTCTAGGGCTAGATCTTTTTTTTTCAGTACTCGCCAATACCGAATACTGATACCGGTTCTGTGTGCCCCGATTATCAAGAAGCCGGGAGGCAGGACATGACCTTCCGCCTGGCTTCCTGATTGCCTGGGAAGCATATTGAAAGAACACCGGCTTCACTTCCCGAGACTGCCTAGCTTCCTGACCAATCAGGAAGCCGGGCTGCGGGTCATGAGGTGCCACCTGGCCTCCTGATTGGTCAGGAAGCCAGGCTACCTAGCAACAAGTGAAGGTAGCTTCCTTAATGAAGCCGGGCGGCATTGATTGGCTAGGTAGCCAGCTCCATGCTCCCTTGGCACTGCCGGTCAGAGGGAGAACTCGCTCTGACTGGAAGTTCCGGTATTAGAGGTAAGTATCGGAGCATTACTCGCCCAAATACTCGGTATCGGCACCGATACTAGTATCAGTATCGGTGCATCCCTAATTATTATTATAATTCTTTTTTTATTATTATTATTTATCTTTTACTTTTTTATTTTTTATAATTTTCATTTTATAATTGTTTACTTTTTATCACTTTTTTATTTTTATTTAGTCTCAGTGTTAACACAGAGCAGAGCGGAGAACGGACAATCTCCGCTCTGCTCCCCACTCTCCGTTTTGAAGTAATTTTCCGTGGTCTCGGGTCCCCCAGAAGAGCAAGTGACCCCAAAAACCACGACGTGGAGGGAGATGGCCAGCTTGATGGGAGGCGTCCGGCAGAGGAGGATGGACCATGGCGGTGGGGGGTTGGGACGGAGCAGCAGGCTAATTACAGGTGATGCCGGCGCACAGCTGCCGATATCACTTGACCTGCTCCCCCTCTGTACATTTAGCCCTGCTTGCCCGAAGCAGGGCTAAATGTAAAAAAAAACACTCGCCTGCTGTCAGTTTCTCTGCCGCTGCTGCAGCGACATCTAGCGGCCAGCGGGAGAACTGACACTGCTGCTCTAAGTGGAGGCTGAGGAGTCTCTCACCTAGTGCAGCAGAAGGCACTCTGCAACCCACTCAACAGGGGGTTGCGACCCACTTTTGGGTCGCATCCCACAGGTTGAGAACCGCTGCTCTAAAGAGAGGTTCACAATCAGGCTGTGTTGTTTGGCACCGATGCCTTGATCAACTCACTGACCTGACAGAATTATTGCTTTGCCAAATAAACCAGTTCATATATATGTACAGGTGAAACTCGAATAATTAGAATATCGTGCAAAAGTAATTGCAGTAAGTACTGCAAAAGGGGCCCAAACCAAGTACTGAGTACATATGCATGCTTGTACTTTTCAGAGGTCCGATATTGTTCTATGTACAATCCTTGTTTTATTGATTGCATGTAATAATCTACTTTTTTGAGGTTGTGGATTTGGGGTTCTTGGGGTTTTCATGAGCTGTAAGCCATAATCATCACAATTATGACAAATCACGGCTTGAATTATCTTGCTTTGCATGTAATGAGTCTATCTCATATATTAGTTTCACCTTTTAAGTTGCATTAGTGAAATAAATGAACTTTGCACGATATTCTAATTACAATGGATATAATGCTTAGGTGTGAATGGGCACCACTGAAAATATTGGGATTCTTCTTGTTGAGCGTCATTGTGCTTCAGGAAACATGCAACAAAACGGTGAGTTGTGCAGCAGGGGCAAAGAGCACGGGGTACCTGCTGCCCCGAGTACAGGTTATTTCATGATATGGAGCGTAAGGCATCTGCAGCGGAGGGGGCAGCTATCTAAGCAGACCTGAATGGATTCAAACGACAGGTTCTCTGTAATGATTAGAACCTTGGTTTCTAACACTAGCTGTACTCTATACAGATTAATGGAAGTTGCTTTTTTTTTGTTTGTTTGATTCAGCCCCTGTGTTGTGAGTCACCGTAGAGAGGCCCACGTGTTGTAGAGAGGAAAGGGGGGAGGAGTCAGGTGACGTCACGGACATCGACGTCAGCGGACTCCTCCCCCTTCCCTTCGTTATCGAACGGAGCCACTTGGGGAAGGGGGGAGGAGTCCGGTGACGTCGATGTCCGTGACCTCACCAGATCTCCGACGGAACTCCCGGAAGACCCGGAAGCCAGGGGAGAGAGAATTTTGATTGATCAAAAAAATTAACGATTAATCGAGCAATTAATTGTTAATTTTCGCAGCCCTAATATATATATATATATGTATTTCTTCTGTTTATTGAACTGCCTGCTTTGCCTCTTTAATTTAAAGGATGAGTGCCTTGTTAGTGCACTTAGGCCTCCATTCACACCTGGAATGGGCCGATTGAATGATACTCATGAATTACTTAGGTCTGCTGTGGGGGAGTCACTGTACAATAGAATGACAGCTGCAACCACCCACAGCTGTTTTAGGCCTCATACATATAATCGCACGTGCTGTTTGTGTCTGGGTGCAATCTTCTATAGGCAATTGCAGGCTGTGCGATTACTTGCAAATGTGATTATTATTATTATTATACATGATTTATATAGCGTCAACAGTTTGCGCAGCGCTTTACAATATAAGGAAGACATTACAATCACAATACAATCCAAGTCAAGATGGTAAGGGGGGCCCTACCGCTGAGGGCTTCATGGATGAATTTGTGAGACTCATGCAATTGACCCCATTCACAGGTGCGAATGGGGGCTTTTCCTTCTCAGTACCCTATTTCTGCTCACCATGTTTGCAGAAAGGCATACTTACCATGAATGTGCCTCTCCAGTCATCTTCAAAGTTCAACCTGCCCAACAACTTTTCAAGTTCTTCTCCGCACCTTGCCTCATCACTGTACGGCTTAAACATCATTCACTTCAATGGGGAGAATTTATCAAAACTGGAGCAGACAAAATCTAGAGCAGTTGTCCATGGCAACCAAACAGCTTATATCTTTCATTTTCAAAGCCTAACTAAGCAAATTAAAGAGATAAACTGATTGGTTGCTTTGGGCAGCTGCTCTAGATTCTGTCTGTTCCAGTTTTGATGAATTCCCTCCATTGTGTTTAGTTTAACTGCTTATTGGGCTGTAACCAGTTTGTTCCAATGAAATGAATAATTGCTGTGCAGCGCTAGGCACACTGCACAGTGAAGATCACTGCACACTGCTTCAGACTTTTTCCTTTGCCCATCATATGACCGAAAGCCTGAGATCACATGACATTCAGTCATGTGATCTCAGGTGCATGAGATGAAGCAGAGTTCAGATCGGCTTTTACTTAACTTCAGCAGAGATCTTGGAAGCCAAATAGCCAAGGTTTTTGTTCCTTTGGCCGATACTGGAGAGATTCTGGAGCAGAGTTTTCTCCTGAGCATATCAGCCCTTCGATTACCCTTTATTCCAGCAACAGCGTTAGGCCTCATTCACACTAAAGGCCGGCATATACAGCTCTGTGCTGCGTGCACAGCCGTATCGGGCAGCTCCCGGGAAGGACAGGTGCTGCGTGTGATTAGTACGCAGCCCCTGTCCTTCTCTATGGTAGTATGCGGCCGTACGCCTCCCTACGCTCACCCCAAGTGCAGTTCCGTATGGGTGCGGGTGTCCCGACTCGGGCGCAGACAGGATCCATCCTGTCAGCGTATGAGTACAGGCACCTGCACCCCCACGGACGTGCCAGGCGTGTGAGCTTATGGCGGTTCTCCCATAGAGAAGGACGGAGGCTGCGTACTAATCACACGCAGCACCTGTCCTTCCCGGGAACTGCCCGATACGGCCGCGCACGCAGCAAGGAGCTGTACGCGCTGGCTTTTTCTCTTGTGAATGAGGCCTTAGGTTCACATTTTGGGGAAAAAAACAATGAATGCACACTTCTTCATAAAATAAAAAAGTGCATTTATTATTTTTTTACACTGCAGCCAATAAAGCATTGCAACCATCAGTGGATTGCAGGTAGAATGTTCTGGCTCCTGCAGATTCTCCCTCCCATACATGTCCATATCTCGGTCATCCGCACTCCAAGGTCAAAAATGCTGGACGTCTTTTATTCACACGCTAGGCAATTATAGTGACACGGTGCATCAAAGCTACGTTTTGGAACCAAATGTGGTTCCTTTTTCAGGCAAACTCACTTGGAGGTATTTATCAAAAGTGGAGCAGACTAAATCTGGAGCAGCTGTGCATGGCAACCAATCAGCTTCTATCTTCAATTTGTTCAGCTAAGATTTGAAAATGAGAAGCTGATTGGTTGCCATGCACAGCTGCTCCAGATTTTGTTTCCTCTACTTTTGATAAATTCCCCTCACTGTGTTTGCCTGATGAAGGGACCATGTTTGTGTCCGAAATGTTGCTTTGATGCACTGTGTCGCTATGATTGCCTAGCATCTGAATAAAAGACATCCAGCATGTTTGACCATGGAATGCGGGTAACTATTTCAATACTTCTGTGATTTACGCAGCGCCATCTGCAGGCCATACCAGCATCCGCCTTCACATTGGGATTCCGGTCTGGAGTGCGGTGCATCAAAGATTATCAAAGAATATATTTATGTTTCATGTTACACCCTGAATATGGGGGTAACAGGAAACATGACCATTAAAGCTGAACTACAGGCAGAGACAAAAACACAATTGAATCCAGATGTATAGTCATCTATAAAAATGATGATTACGATTTTTACATAGAGCTAGCGTCACGTCACTTCCTGAGTCTGTCCTTCTATCAGTCTCCTTTATTCCCTGCATAGCAGAACTCACACTGGGAGTGGGAAGGGCGGCTCTAAGCCAATCAGGCAACCACTGCTTTGTACAATGCTGGCAGGGAATACATTGAACATGTGTACAAGAGGAGAGGGCTGAGTGATGACCAAATCTGTGTACTGCTTCTCGTTCTTCGTCCAATCACAGGCTGGTGGCAGGATGGGGACCAAGCTATACTGCTTAAAGTGATATAAAAGTCAACAGGATCTTAAGCTATTCCAAATGCTGATGAAATCACTTACAGTGGATGCTGTTTCTTGACATTTAAAAGATTTCGTTTCCTGCAGAGTCAGCTGGTCCTCTGAGCACTGGTCCTCATATCCTGTTGTAGGATGGCTCCTTTCCTATGGAGCCACCCTTGTGTGTGCTAGTAAGCTGTGTGAGACACACAAACATACCGACGCAACAAATCAAGCTACTCCCCTCTCTTCTGGCCCCCTCGCCTCCCTTCTCCAAGCTAGTAGATGAACAGTTGCTGGAGTCTGCTCTGTCCCTTGTGATCTTGTACTGGACAGGAAATTCCGGGAAGCTGAGCTGAGGGACTTGGAAGCAGCTGTTCAGAAACATGATGATTGTAAGTGTTTGGGTAATGCTGTGCTGGGCAATGTATATTTGTTTGATCTGGATTCATTACTGAAAAAAAGTTTGAGAGTTTAATACTACTTTACCTGGAACAAATAAAAGTGAGATCCCCCTCCTGGCTTTGCTGTCTTTTGACAGGTACAAAATGTCTGTGTGTATGTATTTCGACTTCATATCCAGGTGATTGCCTAGAGGTGATCCTAAACTTAACATTTAAAGAGATACTCCAGGAATTGACAACATTAACCCGTGCACGGGTTAAGTGCTTATTTTGGTGTAGGTGCTGGGCTAAAGAAGATATACTTTCCTAAACCTTGGTCCCGACTAGCTGCCAGACTGGTCCCCGCAGCCCTTTCTCCCATGGGTTCTGGATCGCTGATGTCATCATGTCTAATGCAGGTCCATTCACCATACAGGTCAGTATATCTTCTGTATTCCAGCCCCCTAGACCAAAACGAGCAGTTAACCCTGGCAGTGTGGGGGTAGCCCCACTGCAAGGGTTAATTTTGTGAATAGCTGGAGTTCCTCTTTAAATTAAGGTTCACTTCAATGTTATGTACTTGAATGCTCAAACAATCACTGCAACCTGTATGCAAATAGTAGACTTCAAAACTGCTAATTTTCAACTGCTGATAACTCGGTGTCAGTATGACTTCCAGAATCCTGCCTGTTATGTAAACAATAGTCTTTTGCTGGCATTGCCAAGCAATCAGCAGTGGAAATCAACAATTTGAGCATCTATTTATATGACCCTCAGCTTAGTACCAGGACATCGTAGAAAATTATTTAAAATAGATGCACCACCGATTTTTTTTTGTCTTTAACATTAATCTAGACACTGACAGACTTGGTGAAAGGATTATCTTTTCTAATGATCAACTGCTGCATGTCCAAACAATCTCTTGGTTCTTGTTATATAAAACATACCTAAAATGAAGATTTTCCACTACTGATTACTCAGCAATAACTGATTGAATTAGAAAAGTGACATTTATACATTGCTTCAGTCTTCCTTAAGGAGAACACCATGAGCCATGTAACTAATGTGCTTTAATTTCTTCTTTGGATCCTATGGAGGATAGACAGTTGGTCTGTGCAGATACCAGTGTATGTGATTCACAGCCATCTTGGGGCAGCCAGATGCATGAAGTGCTTTGAGGCCAGACCACAAACGTTATATCCACCATTGCTATTCATGAGCAGGCAGGCATATAATAAAGCTCAAGAGAACATTGCAGCAATTGAGGACTGAGGTTCATTTTTAATGTAATTGAATAATTTATATTATTAAGCACTTTTTTTTTCTATACAAGAAAATGAAACCTTTTCAGCAAATAAAATTCAGAAGGGTTAGTCTACTGCAGGAGTAGTGGTTGTTTACTTATCAAAGTGAATGTTCACTGGGCTTAGTAAATAAGGTGAAGCTGTGTTCAATGTAAATACCCAATCATGGAAAATAGTAAAAAACGTTTTATGTTCGCCTCATTTATTAAGCTCAGTGAACATTCACTTTGTAAAATGAAAAGTCTTTGCTCCTTTAGGCCATGTGGCTGTAAAAAACGCAACGCACAGCTTTTTTGTTTACAGATCGGAATGCATTGGTATTGTTTTCAATGGAGTCAAGCACACCAGGGTGTAAACATGCGCTGCGTTCAGATCCATAACGAAACAATACATTTTACATGTGTACACATGTAGACGCCTGGTGTGTAAAAAAAGAAATTAAACCAGGAAATAACATTGCAAACAGAGCAGGTGGAATAGAAGAAGAATTTTACACGTACGTGTTTACGTGTCTAAATGCAAACATTTTACTGATCATTTACGCTGGAACTTTTTGGCCACAGAAAATGTGCATACATGCTCAGTAAATTTCTGTAGCTTTATAATTTGCCAGACCATAGCTCATGAATAGCAATGTGATTTTTATGGCCTGGCCTCAAAAGCACTTCATGCATCTGACCACTTTGGCCAGAACAAAACATGTATACATGATCAGTAAATTTCTTACAGCCATGTGCATGTAGCTTTAGTATGTTCTGCACTGTAGTATCAAAGGCTGTTGTTATTCTATTATAATAATAATGATGACGATGATGATTATTATTATTATCAATATTTTTATTCATTGCATCATAAAGGGCAGAGTATTAAAACAGAAGATAAACCTCCTTGATACATGCATATTCACAACTTTATTCATACAGCTTGACATTAATCAGGCAGGAAAGTGCTTAACTATCCTATTTTCCATCTCAAAGTAAAAGAAAATACTTGACCCACATAATAAGATTACAAAATAATACTGTAAATTGTAGCACAAATGAAGCTGCTGCTTGCTAACTCAATAAAGAAAGTTGTTTTTCTCCTTGTGTTAAACACAGTATCCCAGGAACTGCAATTGTTAATTTTGTAGGGTAAAACATTGTTAGCTTTTAAACATATAAACATAGACTATATAATTTAAATACATTATAAATGTGTGTATATATGTTTATATGTATATATTTATATACATATAAACATTGAAATAAATAATAGGTGAATTAATTAAATTTCTAAATGTTAAGGAATAAAATAGAGATAGAAGAGAGAGAGATAGAAGAGAGAGAGAAAGAGAGAGAGAGAGAGAGAGAGAGAGACATAAAAGAGAGAGCGAGAGAGAGAGAGATTATATAGACAGATTTTCCCATAGAACTATGACAATACTAGTTGAGGGCATGAACAGTGGTGAGCAGATCACGGTTAAACATAGAAGGCGATGCTGTGTGAGTCGGGCTGAGCCTGCCATTAGACAGACCATGTTGCAGCCATGCTTGGAGTGCAGTATCTTCATCCTCTCAGCCATCTCTCTACAGCTCAGGCAGGAAAGCCAGCATGGACCGGAGCACCATCCATCGCCTCTGTTAAGGAGGAGAGCTCAGTGGGGGGAAGCTTGACAAATTCCTTATCACTGCACAATACAAATACATCTCCATCTCCGTTATTATTACTATTATTATTGACACATATTGCACATTCGGTGTGCAATGGAACAAATACAATGTCACACAACTCCTAGATCAGTCTAAATCATATCTGATATGACAAATTGGAATTTGGACAATCACATGTTAATTTTTAAAAAGCCATTTTAATATACTGTAATTTTATATGTGATTAATTAAATATTATCATAGACTGCTATATATAAGCGCAGGTGTACATTATATATAAAGGAAAAACTATATTCATATAAAGACTTATGTACACACATGTTTGGGTTAAATCCGAATGTGTACATGCATATATCTACCTAGCAAAATATATATAGTGTATACACGTGAAAAAAAAAAAATGTACTACCCCCTCCCTTTCCCTAACACACATCTGTATCTATTTTGATGCAGATGTACAGAATGTATATGTGATGGAGATGTATATGGAACCCATAGATGACAGAAGCATCATAAGCTCATAAAGTGGTAAAGCAGCAAACAGTAAGATTGATCTAGCCAACAATTAAAAGGATTAAGTGTATGCCATGACACCAACCTCTTGTCTCTTGGTGAAGTTTAAGTATCTTGTTTCCTTGCAGGGAAATCCTTGCCATTGCAGTCACATCACAGCAGCCCAGCATGGGACAGGATCCCTGACAGCTCGGCTCAGCTAGGTAAGTCTTCTTCTTCTTCCTTCATTTCTCCCTCCATGACTTTCCTTATTTTCTGGAAGTGTCATAGAAATGATCGGTAGACCTATACAGGGGAAGGGAGAGGAAATGAACAAAGGCAATGAACAAAAGCCCCGAACGGCCCAACTTCAATTTCATGGAAGCAATTAATAAATAGCAGCTATGGAGAATGTGAGCTCTTTTGTCTTGGCACAAGGTGAACTTTGCGAATAAATTGTGGCTGAGCGAACTGTGCGGCACAAAGGAGCACCTATCCTAACATTACACACAGACAAGTGCAGATAAGATGCCGATTGATTGACTGCTTTAGAATAGAAGTTGCCAAGCAGATTGGTTCAATCCTGCAGCTCTTGTGCTATCCTTAAATTTAAGATGAGCCACTTACACATCTGAAAATCTATAAAGATCTGCAATTGTGAACGTCAAAGGCGACAGGATAGTAAACCTCATTTGCTGCTAGTTTAAAGGCGGGATGTAATTGTGCTATGTACGATGATTGCATGGAGAGAGAGAGCTGTGCTGGGCGCTGCCATTGTCTAACATCAGGAGCTCTGGCTCTTAGCATTTCCAATCAGAGGAAAATGCACCTAATGCTGCTAACATATACTGATGCGTATGCTGTACTGTCTGTGCGTTTGGGTTAAGGGAGGAAAGAGTGCTACTACAATTATGCGCGCCAGGATAATCTGTGCATTCTGTTTTCCTTATTATTTTTTCTTTATTTGCCTTTGTAATGAAATATAGGCACATACACACACACAAAATAACTTACTGTAATGTGCAAGCGTACACTGTGTATTCTAGAAAACATAATATGTGTATTTACAGAGGGATAGTATAATATATCATCTTTTAATACATAAATATAAATACAGACACACATAATATTTAATTTACTTTGATGTTCAGTAGTGCACTATGTATGCATAGTGCACTACTGCACATTAAAGTACATAGTACATATGTATATTTACAGTAGAAAAGGATATTATATAATCATGTGATTACAATGAAAACACACACACGCACACACACACACTTATATATATATCTATATATATCTATATATATCTATAGATATACATAGATATATATATATATA
>NW_017306340.1:1679247-1684761 GCF_000935625.1 Nanorana parkeri
GATAAAATGGTAAAATAGAAGAATTAAATATATAAATAAATAGATAGAAAGATAGATAGATATTATTGTTATTATTATAATTATCATAATTTATTTGCACGTAGACTTTTTCTATCAGTCCCGAATCTGTAATCTTCAGCCCTCCAGAAGTGTTTTTGGTTGTATGTAATTAGTTCTCTGTGTTTTGCTCCATGTGGGCGTCCCGGGAGCCTGTAGCGGCCGATCCAATCCAGCAGCGCAGGGGTTAACCAGCAGCGATTTTTGTCTCCATGAAGCTTGCGACAAATCAATGCAGCTCCGCACAGACAAGAGCTCATCAATGCAACCATATTAACCCTCACAATAGGCGAGACTATACAGGACACAGAGCCCAGGAAACTCATATTAACTTGTTAAATGCTGAGTTTTATGTTTGGGTTGTTGTTTTTTTTCTCTTTTATTATCATTGTATGTCTCTGTGTTCAAGCCCAGCAGACTGAATGTCATTAGAGCCCAAGATTGAGTCTAATGGAAATATCATCAGGAGACAATTACCCTTAGAGGCTGTTCACTTCTCCTTGCAGACACTGTCATTTGAGAAATGGGATCATTTCATTTCATATTGCAATAAATAACACCCAACCGGTTTAAATTGCCAGTTTCTTAAAAACCACCCATTGGAATAAATTGCTGCGTTTCTCTCCTCTTTTCGCAGGAATAGGATGTGATTCGGCTCGGATCTGGAGAAAATAAGTAGAAATAGCAGCCACATACTACTTTTGGGCAATATGTCATGATACCGTTTCCTTGATGTTATATATTTATCTGCTAATGTATGTATTAGTCCTGAGCCTCCCCTGAATTCTTGCCCTAGCCTTAGTTTGTTCAAGTTAAAGGTCTCCAGCAGGTCACCTGCTTGCCCAAAATACCAATCTGTGATCATCTCGACCCCGATATGTGCATGGCTGCCAAAACCTACAAATGTGCTGATCATTTTATACCTATAGGCTCATTGCAGCTATGTTACTTTCATCCTATGATAGAGATCAAATTAGAACATGGGGTACCATGTTCTAATACCATGTGGATGCAACCAGTATGGTCATCCCCATCAACATGGGGATGACCATACTGGTTGCATCCACATTGGACATGGATGCTTTGCTAAAAAACGATCACACTGTATTGAATGCAACCAGCAGATCCTTTCAGGCAATCCCAATTGTTTTCCTGCAAGCTTAGATGATTGAACAATAGAACTATAGTATTGATGAGTGATTTGTTTGATCCATAGTCTCTTTTTTGGCTGTTTATTAATAAAGTTGTATTTTTTTTTTTAAATTAATTAAAAGTATTTGTTATTACAAACATCTGTTTTGCACATTTATTTTCTAATGTTTCTAAATATGAAAATATGTTTTTTTTATGGATTATAGGCACATATAAGTGAATGATAATTTTCAAGTAGTATTCAGAATGGAAAAGTGATTGTTATGATTTATGGTAGTTCAATCCATCATATATAAGTAGTCTAATTAAAGCTAAAGAATGAAACTATGGTTGTATGTGTATGGACAGTAAGGCAGTTTTGGTGTATCTTATATGTCTTTATGTATTGCTGCTATATAAATGATTGCTGAGTTTATAGAATACTGACAGGCGTTGCTTTGCCTTTTTAGTGGCTGTTATTCAAGCCTGAAAGGTTCGTCTATAATGAAGACTTGTAGACTCTTATTCAGTAAAGTGATGGCCCCTTTCACACCAGGGTGACAGCGTTTCAGTGCTTTTTTCCCCCACTATTTTTGTAGCGCGTTCTTGTGCTTTTTTTGCGCGTTTCAGCGCGTTTTACAGGTGTGTTCTAATCATATGTTAGAGCATTTTAAGGCTTATTTTCAGCTTGTTTTCAGTTGTCCAATGAAAAGCAGTCTCAGCTGCAGAAACATGCTAAAACAAAGATTGGCGCGTTTCAATTGAAGTCTGTAGAGCAAAACGAACTGATAAGCGCACAAAAGAAGCTCATGGACTATTTTAAACAAGAGGTGTATTGTTACACCTGATTCAGTGCGTTTTTGTGAACAGCCCCATAGGAATACATGTGATTTTGATTTGTATGTGTTTCAGCGTGGAAAAAAAAGCGCAACAAAACGCCCTGGTGTGAATGGGGCCTTAGACTACATCTCTAATGTTCTTCCTTCTAATATTTAGGGGGAAAATGCCTATTTGCTTTTCTAAAGGTGGCCATAGGCAGCCCAATTGTTACCAGCGAGACTCCTGTTTTGAGCATCACTTGTGATTAGTGATGAGCCGAACACCCCCGTGTTCGGTTCTAACTCGAGATTACTGAGCTACTTATGACCACCCTAGGGGTCACCGTACAGGTATCAATCTGACCGTACAATCTCTGTACAATCAACTTTAGCTTTACCAAAACTATGTAACATGGGGACCTACATAATCTATCCAATCAATTTGTAACTAATAAGGCAGACCCTTGCACTACATAATTGTTTGTTATAATGTGTGGTGAGCTAAGGAACAGATAAATCGCCTCTGTGGCTGTCAGAGGTACTTGTTATTGCACACAGAAGTTTTCCAGCTTGCCATTAGGTTTCTGAATAAGTGCGGCTAATCCTTTTCTTCGTTTGCATGTTCCTTTGTCATCATCATTGGCTCAGTATCACAGCAGGCCCAGAGATTCAGCAGCTCATTTGAGGATGGGCAGATATCTCCTGAATCATCATTTTCAGAAGGTACTTAAGTCACCTCAACATTTTGCCCCCATTTAGACAACATTGGCTTCCATGGGGACATGGGAGTGAACACAACTGACTCACTGCTGATCAGTTTGGCCAATGGGATTGATGAATATACCTTTGGCCCAATGTGTCATCATGGGGGCAGATAGAAAGATCTCCTTCCTGTGAAATCTCCAAGATTATACAGGCTTCGTTTCCATCCCCTAGCAGCTGAATAGAGCATTGGTTAGTGAAGGAAAGGTAAGTATGTGCTCCTGGGGTGGGAAAGTTAAAGCAGAACCCCAGGCAAACTTTTTTTAACCCCTTTCTGTGGGGCTACCCATGCACTTCAAAGGTTAAGTACTCATTTTTGTCTGGGTGCAAAAATAACAAAGTTATACTCACCTGATCCTCAGAGCCAGCTTGCTCTTAGATCGGTACCTGGAGCCTCTCTCCCCTCCGCTGCAGCAGTCTAAGGTCTATGAGTCTACACAAAATCAATACACTGTGTATAGGATGTGAGGACGCCAAAGGACATATCATCGCTGTAGAGGAGGAGATAGGCAGGGGGGAACACTCTAGTCGTAAAGCTGCTCTGAGGTTTAGGTGAGCATTTCTTTGTTATTTTTGCACCTAGGCCAAAACAAAAACGTAACACTTGCAGTGCGAGGTAGCCCTACTGCAAGGGTTTAGAAAAAGTTTGCCCAGATTTCTTCTTCAAGTAAACCTGTTGCTTTATGTTTTTTTTACATATATAGAGATGATTGCCCCAACACTCTAGTTTACTCACGTATAGGCAGCATTGGTGAGATTGCCAGACATACACATAGGGGTCTATTCACGAAGCTGCCGAGGGCAGCCGAGTGAATGACCGATCAGAAGTGAAGTGAGCCGAACACTGTTCGGCTATTCACTTCAGGCTGGTAATGCCCATAGCAGGGAGTCAGATGTTTCCCTTCTATAAGAAGTAATACATTCAAGTATCTGCAGAATTAAGAGAAAAAGTGAGTTATAACCATTTTCCAGCATGCTGAAATGAAACAGGACTTATATCCAAGTGTGCAACTGTCAGCTGGCAATTTTAATCCCTTACATTAACTGATGGGTGCTAGCAATGTTTAAATTGGTTGCCAATATTTCCTAGAATGTACCTACCTTAAACTGAATATCCTTATTTTTCTTTGGAAAAGAGCATACATGGAAAAGTGTATACTGTACATTTGTACTTTTAGCTAACATGCACAGACCCAAATACTGTATATCTCCAGTCCAACCAATCTATCATTTAGTGGTGCCTTCTAAAAATGTAAGCATGGCCACAGACACACTGATTATAGCCCTCGGATGACAAGCAGTCATCAAATATATGTTAAGAAAACTTATCAGCATTTCTAAACTTTCAAAATTGAAAGCCCTAGCTAATAACAGGTTTGTCCCATTGTGTGGGTGCCATTATCCTTCTTAGTTAGAAAAGACTGTTCTCTCTTTTGCCTGAAGCAAACCCCTGTCCCAAATATATCTCCTCCACTCTGTCCCTGTCTCTGATGATTTTGAGTAACAACTTACCTGTACCCTCCGAGGCTGCTGGAAGATTCTGACAGACCCCAACATCTGCCAAATCTTTTTTACCTTCCTCACTCTTTCATTGTACTTGGCGAATCTGAGTATTTAATCACTTACCTGAACCCATGATGTAGTTGGTATGTTGTAGCACTCTTCTTGAAGTTTTCCCATTGGACCACTCAGGAGGACTTAATTTCCCTTATATATTGATCTTTGGGGTTGTGAGTTCACCTGTGGTTCCTGGCAGTGCCTTGTCTTTCTTCCTGTAAACGTTGAAAGACACATGATTGCATATGGATGGTTTAACTTCGCTTGTAAGTACACAGGGCTGGATTACTCTCCCTGCTGCCCAAGGCCAGGTTCTGCAATGCGCCCCCCCCCCCTATCAATGGAGAATGGCAACTGGATGGCAGGGGCAGCAGGGTTAGTTTAATTTTTTTATTGTTTCTTTCTTTTTACTTTTTTTACTTTTTTTAAATCAGCGTAAATGCTGATGTGTTAGTCCCCATGATGTGAATGCCATTTTTATTGTTTTAAGAATATTCTACCACAAAAATGCAATTGTATACCTACTTGTCTGGGTGTCTCCCTGCCTGCCTAGCTATTGTTCTAAGGACTCACAAATAAACAAAAAGGAAAAGGCTGCCTGCCTGCATTCATGCATGTCAAACTTTGTACACACACAGCAGAGCTGTAAGCTGGAGATGGCTCAGCTGGGAGTTTCCTCAGGCAAAAAAGGAGGATTTTGAAAAATGTGAAATGAGCAGGTTAGCATAGCCTGTGGCTGTCCAACACTGGTAGCTGTGCAGCCACCTGCCACCTCTCAACTGTCTTCTTCTTCCACCTCTCAGAAATCCCATTCCCCTTCCACCTGTCAGCAATCCCATTCCTACCTGCCAGCAGTCCCCTTCCACCTGTCAGCTGTCAGCAATCCCATTCCCACCTGCTAGCAGTCCCATTCCCTCTTGCCAGCAGTCTCATTCCCACCTGTCAGCAGTCCCCTTCCACTCTCAGCAATCCCATCCCCACCTACCAGCAGTCCCTTTCCACCTGTCAGCAATTCCATTCCCTCCTGCCAGCAGTCCCCTTCCACTTGTCAGCAAACCCATTCCCTCCTGCCAGCAGTCCCCTTCCACCTGTTAGTAATTCCATTCCCACCTGTCAGCAGTCACTCTTCACCATCAGCAGTCTATTTAAAACAGCTTTTTAATGTGTCCATGTCTGTCTATCTCTCAAT
>NW_017306340.1:1684968-1700470 GCF_000935625.1 Nanorana parkeri
TAGTCCTCCCTCACCTGTCTATAGTCCCCTTCTATCTGTCTACAGTCCCCCTCCCACCTGTCTACAGTCCCCTCCCACCTGTCTACAGTCCCCTACCAACTGTCTACAGTCCCCTCCCACCTGTCAGCAGCCTTCTTTTCACCATCAGCAGTCCCTTTCCACCTATCAGTTCTTTGACATGGCTCTCTAAATTTTTTTCAGCAAGATGCAGAGCAGAAGAGGGTAACAGGATAACAATTGTCTATTCTGGAGGTGAGGCTGGTGAGAAGGCAAATACTTTGCCTGTGGGCCATTTTCATGCCAATTTTTTCCCAGAAACTGAAATCTAATTGGTTTTCATGGGTTTCTGTATTTTCGCACATTGGTCTTTGCATTGCCCTACTGCATAGCTTGTACATGTATGTATAACTGATGCAGGATGTTTTCAGAGCAGGGCTAAACCTTGTACACACAGACCTCTATATACACAAAGGAGCAGAATATGTACCATTGCCTATGCAGGTAAACATTCCCTGTCTGGCATTATTTGGCCATTACAGATTCCGTGCTCTTCAATACTATAGCTTTATTTCGGCTGCTGTGTTTCCTAGTCAGGATTCATGACAGAGGTGCTCTAATTGTGATCTCTACCACAGACGCTAATCATGTAATTTCCCCATCCCATCCCCATCAAATTGCTCTTTAGCTGTTGAACTGTAGAGTTTTGCTTCTCTTTTCACATGCTAATCACAGCCATTCAGCATCTCTCTGTGAGGCTATTTGTAGTGGAATAAATCTCCTTGTTTGCCTGCTGCATGATTAATTGATATTGTTGTGTGCCTTTTGTTTGGGCTGCAGGGAACTGAAAGGCAGAACTTATTGGATGTGAGGACAGAAGCTGACAACATCATTTTACTGCTGAGGTCTTTCAGAGGTCGGCAAACAGACTGATCACAGTATTCATTCTATTTAGTTTTGCTCATTAGAAAATATGATGAAAGAATAAAGACAGTCTCTAAATAGCCTGGATGGATGGACAGCCTTCTATAACCACACAAGATCGCATCAATGCTTCGTTGGAAGACCAGAAACATGCTTTTTGTTACAGCTGTCACACTGTGTTCTTATTCCTATTAGCCTAATGACATGTTAACTAGGTGTAATAAATCCACTGTGGAATCAGGTTTGGCTAGGGTTGCCACCCCCATCTCTTTATAGCATGACATGTATCAAGTATATAGGTTTTCTGGCTCATTAAGGGGTTAATTAGATTTAGTCAGTGCTTTGCCTAATTTTTAAAGAGGCTGCCATTGGTGACCTCTCCTTCCGAAAATGCTACATGCTTGGCTGTATGTTGATCCAGCAGCTTCAATAGAGTCACTGACATGTAGCAAGTATATATGTAGGGACTTGGGGTTTTGCACTGGCTTTGGAGTATTGCACATTCGTTCCAGGTCAATAATTCAGAAAGTGCTAAAGCCAAAGAGTCAGCATGCCAGAAACAACAATTTTGAAGAAGGAAGTCAGCAATGGCAGCCTTATGACATGTTTGGGAAATGAGGTAGGAATCCTAGTTTTTGTCTACTGTTTAACCTAGTCTAAGGGTGCCCATACACTTTACAACCATCGCAAGACTTTAGTCTTGCGATGGTTGTAAAGTAATTTAAAAAACCGTACGATCTGCCCATCTTGGACAGGCAGATCGTACTTGCGATCATCGCAAGCCCGCCCCCCTAAAGGGCGGGCTTCGGATGACCGCAATGCTGAGCGGGCAGTGTGCGCGTGCGCACACCTCCCCATTCGGCATTTGTCTCCCGAGCATCATTCAAACCAGCCGAAAATCGTAAGATTTTCGGCTGGTTTTCTAGCATGCTCCTTAGACAAAAGACGCGCGACTGTACAGTAGAAACGGTCGCACGCCTTCATTCACACTGCACGATTCTCGTACGATCACGGGATTTACCGTGATTCTCATAGGAGAATCGTGCAGTGTATGGGCACCTTAACAAAGGACCAGAAGTGGCAAATTTGTGCCTACCCTCAATAGATAGCTTCCTTTTGCTTACCCCTAACCTAGTCTCATAAAGGACAGGAGACATCAACTAGGAGATATGGCCAGTAAAAGGGATAGAGATGCATAAAACTACAGTATGTTCTAATAATGGCAAAGTCTACATCTTTATGCCTTATGCACTTATTCATGATGTCAGTCAACAGAACAATAGTGGTCAGCTTGGAAAATCCAACCCAGTCAATTCATTTGAAAAAAATAAGCCAGCCTGTTGGTGTCTGAACAGATGGTAGAGTGTCTGTAGACATGCTATCATCACCCAGCTTAACAGTAATAGGCTAATTATATCACAGTTATAGGCACCTTAGCTGGCCATAGTCACTGGGTGCCCAAACACAGTCCAATATTTGCAAGAGATGCAACCAATCCAAACTATGTATACATTAACTATAACAGCATATTGAAAATCATTTTTAATTGCTCTGTGACAAATCTGATGTTGATCTTGCTGAGAAATAATATGTTATTGTGCGACAGCCCAAAATTTCTTTCAACTATCCTATTTTCAAAGTGCCCTGATATGCTGTTCTAAGCATAGAGATCCACAGTCCCAAAATCTCCGTGCCAAGAACAACTGATTAGGGTAACAAAAAAGGACAGGTAACTTTTAACTTCAATTTGACAAGGGAAGGCGGACATCTAAAAATGTATGCATGGATCTTCAGGGGTTGGGATAGGGCCCAAGTGAACCCACAATTTAAATTAGCTCGCGTCCAGGGGCAATCATTTGAACCTAACGGCAGGTGATTGCTCCATGTGCGATTACATCAAAACATGAGGGGGGGGGGCAGCTGCGGATGCTGTCAACCTGTCATTACTTTGTACCAGCCTAGCAGCTGCAGTTGTCCTAAACCACCTTTCATTCTTGCTGCAAGAATTCAAAGATTCTTGCCACAGTAATCTGCATCGGGATCAATAAAAATGCCTTGTGTGAATGAGGCCTAATTGTAAATTTGTAGCCCTCCTAGCCCCACAGCAATCAAGTGCTAAAAGAGGTGGGCTAGTCATCATTTAAAGAATTGTTGTTGTAGCAATAATAACCATTAGGATATTTTATGTGATTACACAATCGTTGGTGCTCCTGCAAACAAATTTTCTATAACCCCAAAGCAAATTTCTTAAAGCTCTGGCTTTTTTTGCCAAACTACAAACCTCAGCCATCTTATCAGTTTTTAACTCGGGAATATTTTGCTCTCTTAGGGAGACTGCATTAGTCATACAGGAAGAAAGGAATGTTATTAGCATACTTTCTTTCCTGATCAAGTGTAATATCAGGAAAATACAACATTATGGCCACTAGATGAAGCTGAGGAGCACAGAAAATAAATATTTATTTCCTATGTTCCTGCAAGGTTTAAATGGCCATTTGTGCCTAGGATACCATAAAAAGCATTTTTACTCACTCTATCCTTCGCTCCCCCCGGCAGCCAGCATTCTTCTCTTCCCCCCAACAATTTGGGTTATGGACGGGTTCTCAGCGTCCTCACATATAAGACTGCTGGTATGTGATGATGTGTGAGTGCGACCGAAAGACAAAGCGCTGAAGAGAATCAGCTTTGGGGACTGGTCGTAGGAAGAGAAGGAGCCAGCTGAAGTGAGGAATAAGGTAAGTAAACGTGCTTTTTAATAGTAGCCTAGGCGAAAACTAGTATTTAACCCTTGCAGTGTGGGGGAACCCCATTACAAGGATAGGTTCTAAAAAATATCCCTAGAGTTTAGTTTTAAAATTTTGAAAAACGCCCTTTTTACTTGAATGCATTATTTAATACCTATCAGGCCATCTTCTTCTTTCTCCTGCCATGCAGTGTAGTGTGCAGCATCAGCTTAATCAGCTGGGGGCGATGTTAGCCACTGCTCTCTAACCTGCCAGATTATTTACTGCTGTGATACAAACCTTTTAAGTGCCCTGCTGTTGTTATGTCTAACCTATATTCAGAAATAATCTTTTACCACTACATTATTATTGTATGGTTATAGATATCCTTTCTGATATTTGAAATTTTGGATGCCCTTTGTGTTGTTTGTTGATTACCAATGATTGCAACAACAGGTGGGCCACTGACCCTCCAACATGACCCAATTAATTAGTTAAAGAACATTCTGCTACAGATCAACCATTTACCTTTCTGGGGGAACCCACCTGAGCTAGGTCAGTAAACTCCTGTGTAGGGCTTGCTTGAATTTTAAGTGGGTGTAATCAGAAAGGCAGAGAGAAAGATCATGATCTGAGTCTTCAGTAACTGTGGGCCATGTTGGAAGGTTTGGGTCCATTGCTCTCATTACCTCTAGTAATAGCATAGATATGTGTATCATACAAGTGTAAGGTTGTCCAAGGAGAAGGCTGTTTTTTTAGATTTAATAAAGATTCAGCTGACATTCTAGGAAATAGGAGATTTCACTTGAAATGGTCTCTGACTTCTTGAAAGTATGGAAAATGGTCAATTCAAGAAATGTTATTAGCTCCTATAATTACTGAGCATTTGCAATGATATCTGCTACAATATGTTACTATTTTTATTCACTTCAGTCAGTTTGAAATAAGTTATTCCTTGAACATTCACAGATTATTCATCAGTGTTGGAAACAAGCAGGATAACTGCCTAAAGGCCAACCAGCTTCTCATATTTTTGGATGCCATATTAAGAGCCACAAATTGCCCATATTTGTCCGATCTCGTTTTTTGCACACATGATATAATCCACATTTTAGTCCTAAAAATTACTTCAAACCCCCAAAAAATTATATATTTTCTCAAAGCTAACACTATTTTTTTATGTTGCATGATATTGGCGCAACTCTTTATCAAACTCCCAAATTTAGTGAAAGATACACTTAAGTTAATTTTAGTGCCCCAAAACACAATAAAATATCCATTTGTTTTCTTTTCTAATATATGAAAGAAGAGGTTACGATGAGTAAATAGATACCCAACATGCCCAGGTTACTAATTGCGTGCGTCCGTGAAACGCCAACAAATTTCAGTACCCCAAAAAGTCCTTATATGACATTTTAAAAGCCCCTAAAAGTCATCAGTTTAGAGAAACGTGTAAATATTGGCCTTAAAATTATTGCTCTCACTCTGGCATGTGTGGCGATACCCAACATGTGTAGCGCGATAAACGTTTTCGTACATAGGCACACCTGACGCGTGTTTGCGTGAAGGTGTGCATGCTCATGGGGGGGCTTTAAACATTTTTTTAATAATTATTACTTTGATTTTATTATATATTATTTTTGAAAACTTTTTTTTTTCTTTACATTAATTGCTATAACATAGGGGGGCTTACAAACACCCTATGTTATAGCATATTGGTGTTGACAGGTTCTCTTAAAATTGACACTGGGGGTCCAAAAAACACCCTAGTATCACCTTTCCACTTTTAATAAGGTATTGAAGTGCATATTGCCCTTCAATAGCTTATTGCTTGGCTTCAGGAGCCAAAGCAATGACAGCTCAGGGATCGGATGTGCTGCAATCCATGTAACTCCCGGTCCCATAGAGCGGGGAGGAGATTGGTGAACAGAAGTTCACCACTCTTCTCCACAGCTTTCTGCCGACACCAGAGATGCCGGTCCCAAGCACGCAGGAGGTCACTGGTCTCAATAGGGATAAGGCAATCTTAAAAGAAAACTTACAGGGTTATTCAGAAAAGGGTGAAGAGTTTGGAGAAGGCAGGAGAAGTGAACAATCTATGCCAAAGTAGCTGATTTGGAAAAATTCTCCAATTCAGCTCACTTTCCAGTTGAGCTATGTTGTCCTAGATTGTTCCTGCCTTCTCCAAACTCTTCACCCTTTTGTGAATAACCCTGTTAATGTTTTCTGGGGTTTTTTTTCCGGTTCTGTTTAATGTGTATCTAAGGAGTTTTCAGTAGTAAGGAAGGAGTTAAAATCTCTGTCTGTTTTTCTGTGTTCAGATTCACCCTCTATATTTGGTCCTGGTGGCCATTGTCACATTGGGACAGAAAGTGAGGGGAAATTCAACATTTGGACTTGTTTCTGGAACAGGAATAGAGATGGAATATTCCAATGGGGGAAAAAAATTGTAAATACATTTGCAATGCTTTTCTATCAAAACAGTAATTTTTTACTGTAGTGTAGTAACTAGTAGTAGTTTGGATCATGTTTTAGAACAATTAAGGCCCTATGCCATGCTAAAGGTGCCCATACACCTCACGACCATCGCAAGACTTTTGTCTTCTGATGGTCGTAAGCTTATTAAAAGCTTGTACGATCTGCCCATCTTGGACAGGCAGGTCGTACTTGCGATGACTGCAACGAGGGGCGGGCTTCCGATGACTTTTGTCTTCAGAGGGTTGTAAAGTAATAAAAAAAACGTACGATCTGCCCATCTTGGACATGCAGATGGTACTTGGGTTCATCGCAAGCCCGCCCCCCTGAGGGGCGGCTTCCAATGACTGCAATGCTGAACGGGCAGTGTGCACGTGCGCACACCGGCCGTTCGGCAGTTATCTCTCGATCATGCTACAAACCAGCCGAAAATCGTACGATTCTCGGCTGGTTTTCCAACATGCTCGATATACAAAAGTCGTGCAACCATACAGTAGAAACGGTCGCACGACTTCCATACACTGCACGATTATCGTACAATCGCGGGATTTCCCGCTATTCTTGTACGAGAATCGTGCAGTGTATGGGCACCTTTAGAGAAACCCACCAATCATATAGGAAGGCAAGGTCTCAAAATACATGGTAGAGAGTTATTCCATATAACAGAAGAAAGGGCAGAGTCTATAAGCTGCAATAGTTTTTGAAATAAAGATGTGGGAAGCTCTAAATTGAGTATTTAGGTAAATATAACATTTGTATTAAATGATTGCTGCCATTGCAAAGGTAATTAACTTCATAATGTGGATTCCATTTTTGTTGTGTCATTATAAAAATTATTCAGAATATAATCTGTGGTAACACTGTGGTTTATCTGTGGTAAGACTTTTTTCTATAGGTTGCATAGAAAGTAAAATATATTTTACAAAACAGTATCACGAAAGGAAAGCCTTGTTTGTCCAGAAAAAAACCCAACAATATATGTATCACTTTGGTATCCTAAAGAAGAACTCAGAATATTTTAAAAACACTTTCCTTACAGTGGGGCTACCCTTCCGCTGCAAGGGTTAAGTGCTTGCTTTTCTCTAGGGGATGTGCCCCAGCTGTTGAATGTCCCTTGGCGTCCTCACATCCAATGTAAGTCAATGGACCTGTTTTAGACATGATGATGTCAGCAGTCCTAAGACAGCTGGAGCCCAGGTGAGAAGAGACTTTTAAATACAATTAAGCCCCTAATGGTGAAATGCTTAAGAGGCTGCTGGATGGGAATTCCTTCCATGGTGGATGCTGAATTTTTGTGGATTAAAACATATCAACAGTGAACAGGGGTGTGCGACTTCTTTTTTTTGTGGTATTGGTGTGTTGGAGAATGGGCAGCTCCTTGTCAACACCCACATTTACCCAGAGGGTGGAGATCATTGTTGGATGGAGCAGTGAGGCTTCTTATTGTTTGCAGACTTTTAGATATACTTTAATCTTAATGTTTTCATCCAATGCATACATTTTTAAACAGTTTTTATATATATTTGTTATTACTGTATATACAATTTGTTTTAACAAATAAACATTTACTATATGGCAAAGTCATCCAGTTCTGTTTGCTAACCACCCAGCCTATAAATAAAAGGCCATTTCCAACAGGATTTTATTGAAATAAAAATGTTATTGAAAAGAAAAAGAAAATATTTCTAATTTACCTTATAAAAAAGTAAAACATATTTTAAAAGCACATGTGTTCTAAGTTCTTACAACAATAAATAAATAAATTAAGACGTGATATACAAAATCACAGTGGATGGCAAACTTTCCATATGCTGCTCTAGGGCTGTCAACTGATTCTGGATGCCTGCAGAATGGAGTGGATTGTGCCAAATGTCAAGCTTTACACCTGAACTTCCTTAGATTAGTGGTGCAGAGAAAATGTAATGCTTATAATACTTAGTTCACTCCAATCAAGAGCCCCTTTTATCCCAAATGTCTTCTTTAGCATTCCATGTATAGAAACATAGAAGAGAGACAGCAATAAAAGAACAAGTGATCTGCTTTTTTTTTTTTTTTTACCTTGTTGTCGGTGTTTAGATAGTTGTCAGTGTATAGATGTATGTGTCTTGAACATGTTTAAATTCACTTACTGTTAACTGACTCACTACCTCTGTTGGAAGTCTGTTGCAAGCTTCAACTACTCTTTTGTAGTTTTGTACTTTCCTCCTGCTGGTTTGAGGTCATGCCCCCGTGTTCAGGATCTTAGCTTTTTTTTGCAAAATACAGTGGTACCTCAGTTCACGAACGCTTCTGTTCGCGAACAATTTGGTTCGCAAACAGGAAGTTCGGCAAAATTTTGCTTCCGTTCACAAACTCCGCATGGGGTGACGAACACAACCGCAGCCCTCTTCCCCGCTCTGACACTGGTCGTGGCTTCCTCTGGTCGAGATCGTGGTCTGATCACAGTTTGATTCGGTTTGTGACCAATTCGGTTCGTGACCAGAATCGTGGAACGATTTAGGTTCATGAACCGAAGGTACCACTGTACTGTCCTCCTCGACCTTGTTTACACCGGCAATGTATTTAAAGGTCATATCTATCCCTTCCTTCCTTTCCTCGAGACTTTACATATTATGCTCCTGCAGTCTCTCCTGACATGTTTTATCTCTCAGACTTATCCCATACTTTGTTGCCTGTCTCTGGTTCTATCTCATCAATATGTTTTTGAAAGTAAGGTCTCCAGAACTGGACACACAATTCTAAATGAGGTCTAACTAAAGATCTATTTAGGGGAACCACGACTGCCTTCCTCCTACTGGTGATCCCTCTAGTGTTGCACCCCACAATTCTATTCACTTTCCCCACTGCCAGCCACACTCTTTGCTCATTTTGCAATCATCTGAAATAAGTACCCCAAATCTTCCTCTGTAGTTCTGGCCAACACTGTACACCCAATACTGTACTCTGTCACAGGCTTACCTTTCCCTAAGTGCAGTATTGTGCATTTTGTTACATTAAACGTCAGTTTCCACTACTTTGTCCAATCTTCCAGCAATACAAAATAATGTTCCACATTACAGATACCTCCAGGAAAAGCAGCCCTACCACACACCTGTGTCATCAGCAAAAGATGAATCTTACCCACCAAACCTTCAGTACTATCACTTACAAACAGAATAAATAAAACAGGACCTAGTACAGAGCCTTGAAAAACAAGCTTTTTCCAGAGAAAAAGATATGTAGTCTTAGTATAAAAAAAAAATGTTTCAAGAAAAGCCACCAATAGAATATTGGGCTGGTAAAACATTTACATTCTTTTGTAAATCAATGTAACTTAGCTGGGAAAATATATAAAATATTTACTTTTTATTTTTTTCTAAATGTATTTCTTGATAACTGTACTCAAATACCAATAGCAACAATAATAATAAAATTCTTTTTAGAAAATTCTACTTTTTCCTCAAATGAATGCTATGCATTCTAATGTGCAATTTAATACTATTACATTTTCTTTCAAATTGCAATCCAGGGACATCTATAATTTTTCATTACTGCCTCAAGACTTTGAGCAAGACTTTTTATCTTGTATCTTTAGCAACAGTACTCAATTTATAGACAGGAATGCACAGAATTCTTAGCACTCAAACGTCTGCATGGACTGGCTCAGCTTGACAGGCAGCTTGGTGCATGGAATATGGCATCCCTGTCACTGCAGTGGGAGTTTATTTTTTTAGTAAGATGTCCGTACAGCCAGTCAGCACTGTGGAGAAAGCCTAGTTTCTCCCCAGACTGGACTATGTTGTAAAGTTGTTGACTCTCTTCTGTTCTAGAAACATACTCAGGTTGATTTACTAAATACAATGAAAGTGTTTACTAGGCAAAGTAAATGTTTCCTTTGTAAACTTTCCCATGCTGCTTTTATGTAGCAGCAGCCATGATACAGAGATGAAAACTAACACATATATGATATAATTTTATTCACCACTTTTTCAATTTGCTTTTTATTGGCTGGCTACTTGAGCCATAGGTTTTGGCTGTTTATGGCTAGTTTTGTACTGGCTACATTTAGGAATAAAACATTGTTTGGAGTGTACTTGAACTATCTGTCTCAACATAAGCAAAATAGATGTAATTATGAAGCTGAAACAAAGTATATGCTAAACATTTTGAAATGCATAAATGGATATTAGCCGTGTTCTCACTCTAAAGAATATTTAAAGACAAAACTTTGTTTAGTTTTGGACTGTTTCATAGACATAACTGGAAGTAAGAGACAATCGTTCCAAAATGATTGGAAATCATCTCTGAGACAAATGTCACCAGAACAGATGCCCCTAGTGGAAAATGTCCCATCGCATCTTATTCCAGTGAAAATGTGGATTTCCCATTACTTTCTGTCCCAGATACCAGGACAAATAGAGAAGGTGAATCACTACAGAGGGAACAAAGAAACATAGCAGAGTGGTGGCAGAAAAAGTCCAAATGGTCCATCAAGTCTTCCTTTTTTGTTTGTTTTTTTAACTTTTTTGTCTTGATTTGAGTATAGATATATGTTTATCCCAAGCACGTTTAAAGCAAAACTGCGGGTAAAATTTTGATTAACCCTTGCAGTGGGGCTACCCCGGCACTGCAAGGGTTAAGTGCTCATTTTTGCCTAGGGTCGAAAATAAAAAAAGTTATACTCACCCGATCCTCTGAGCCGGGTGACTCTGACAGTCTTTGTAGCCTCTCTCTCTCTCGACTGTGAGGTTCAGGTGAGTATAACTTTGTTATTTTCCTCCCTAGACAAAAATGAGAAGTTAACTTTTGCAGTGCGGGGTTAGCCCCACTGCAAGGGTTAATAAAAATTTTGCCTGGAGTTCTTCTTAAATGGTACTAGTAAATATAATTTGAATTAGTGCTCATTTTATCAGTTTTGTATATAATGTGTATATATATTGTAACAAGGACACTCCACTGTAGTCCAGGTAAATCAAGTAGAATGCAGTTTATTAAAAGGACACACAACACAAAATAGCCTGCAGCAGCAGCATAAGACAGTCCTTTATATGGCTTTCCTCATGAGCCCTCACTATGCTCTCCCAGCAGTGTGTCCCAGCGGTCCTAGGGTCACCGACCTTCCTGACCTCTCCCAGCCTTCCCTGGCTGTTCCACGTGTCCCACACGCACCTGAGTCTGCTGTGGCTTTGTGCTTCCTGCACCCACACAACTCCAACACTCCTCTGAGCACTGGGCTGGCTTCCTGATAAGGCTGCTCTCAGCCACTTGATTAGCCCAGGCTGGTCAATGGCAAAACCTGGCCCCAGGACTGGAGATCTCATCCCACCCAGAGCTCTACGAAATCTCCAGAGCTCCAGATACAGTACCTTACCTGGACCTTATTATTCCACATAATTATGTTCTTTATCACCACTTATGCTGCAGAAATGGCAATTGAGTGGGCAGCTCTTGTTCTCTGAATGGCACTGCATATGTGCTGAATATACAAACTGACAAGGCAGAGCTCTAAGTTTGTCCTCATTTTAAGAACGCACAAAATAAAATCTGTGATAACATTTTATGTCATATGTTCACGATGACTTGAGACTAGACCTGTATGTATTTGTGCATAAAAAAGATTGCACATATCACATGCCAGAAGGAATACACCTGAAGATCTTCATGTCCATCATTGTAGGTTTCTTCTCTAATATCTCTATGTTCCATAGCCAATTTCTCCCCAAACGTTTTGTCGGGCGTTTAATGAACACAGAGAACGAGAATCCAGTACGTATTTACTGATATTGCCCATCAAGCCACAGATGTGACACCAATTAAGCGGAATATTTTACTTGTCTCTTTAATTGTTCCTTGAATGTTGTTTTTTTTTATTTCTGGGAGGCATCATTCCAAGTTCAGGGATTGAATTTAAACAAGTCCATGATGTTCGGTTCTTTAGAAACCCCACTGCCCATTGCAAATATTTTCACTTTTCTAAGTACTTTTTTTTTTTTTTTTAAAGAAACTGTCTCTTTTCTTTTCATTCTATGCAGGGTAATTGATAGTCTCTATCAGAGGTCAGGATTTGCATAGGAATTAAGAGCAGCAAATTAATTTTAGATTCTGTTCACATCTCCAATTATTCCTGCAGACCTTTGTCTGCATCTCTGGCAGTGAGAATCATCAGCTGCTCTTCAGCAAGCAACATCTGTGCAGTTAATAATTTGATAAACAACTAATACAAATAGTTTCTGAATGATCTCCTAAGCACACGATTGATATAACAATTGTCAAGGCTTTATCTTAAATTGTACTGACGCAATGTATTTTTAGAGCTCTAAAATACAGGGGAAATGCTGCCTTTAATGTAGAAAAGACTATATTTAGCGATCAAGGAAAAAAAACAAACATTTCAACATACGGTAGTATAATATTCAATTGAATAAATCAATGGCATTTCAAATACAAGCCTCAGTTAATTGTCAGGACTCCAAAACAAACATCTAAAACACTCTATCACAATCTATTAGGAGAACCTTGTACTACAGTTCATTGAAACCTACTTGTACCATTGAAAGTACGTATAAGAAGCAATTATATGTAAGCCTCTTTGTGCTGCCTACAACAGTATGGAAGACTAAGGGCTACGTCACATGGGTTTTTAAAGTACATATAAACCTAAGTAGAACACAGGAATTGCACCGCACCTCCGTGGCTTTGATAAGAGATGAGCAGCATGCTTGCCATTGAGACTGTGTCCTCACTCTAATGTAAGACCACATAAACAAAAAAGAAAGTCGGCTGCACTCTGAATTCCTCTGGAATAGTTTGTGGTAGTTAGAACGACACCACTGTTGTCCCGCCCAAGGTCCGCCTTCTCTCATGCGTTTCACCCAATTGTGTGCTTAATCGTAGAGATCTCTACAATTGTCTTTGTTCTTTGTGCTTTGTCACCCTGTCACACAGGGACTACAAGTGGCCAATTCAACACACATTATACAGAAATGGTCTACTGTTGTTACCATCAGGAAAGCCACCCTGAGAAATGCAATGCAGCCAATGCATGGGCACATGCAGGTAGGCTGTAGGCATGTAGTGGCTGCAAGGAGGCTGCAATAAATCAGCAGCATTAGAGATACAACAAAGGATGAAAACAAATGGGAAACAAACATTTAACTGAAACAAATAGAAGATGATCTATGATCCACAGTGCTTTAGAAAATGATAAGGGTGAGTGGAGATGAGGTGCTGGACCACAAACGTTCTATAGTTGAATAGGAGGAATATTTGGGACTGATGGCTTGGTTATGGCAACTTTTCATAAAAAAGGGGCCCTCCAATGGAAGGGGATGCCCAGAATGAGAAATCCACATGAATGAAGACTAAAATAGAGCGTCAGGTAATCATCTCAAGAGTAAAAAAAAAAACTATTTTGGCTTTACAAATGGTGACAAGAAGGTATGCATAGCCAAAGCATTTCTGGGGTGTGGAATCCTCCTTCATCAGGGCTTAAGCAATGGACAACAAGACACTAATGGAATCTAAACTTACTGCCCCTGCACACAATCCTATTTCTCAGGCAGGAGTGGAAATCTTTGGTATGAAAAGATCTTTGCCAGCAGCTCAGCATTTGTACAGCATCTGTTGGTAAAGATAGGAGAAATAGGATTGTGTGCAAGGGGTTTCAGATAAGAATCCATCAGTGTCCTGATATTCATTGCTTAAGCCCTGATGAAGGGGGATTTCTGGCCCCTGAAATGCGTTGGCTGTGCATATAATTTTGTTGCCATTTCTGAAGCCAATAAAGTTTTTTGGGGACTTTTGAGATTTCCTGTTGCTCTTTTTTAGTTTTCATATACTTGATAAGGCTGTTTTACTAAATGAGAAGAGACTATACAGGTGAAACTCGAATAATTAGAATATCGTGCAAAAGTAATTGAAAAAATTGTGTGAATATTCATTTTAGTTATCCAATCATGTTAAAAGCCTATTCCTCTTCACTTTGAATAACCAATCATGTGCAACTGACAGAGGTAACAAGAATTTGCTTTTCACGGGATTGGACAATTAAAGTGAATATTTACACAATTATTTGAGTAAAGATTCCCAACTCCGTTAGTAAATCATGTCATGTCAAAGTTGGGGAAAATCTGCAAAAAGGAGACAGACAACAATAAAAAAAGCTTACACAGATTCTAGCATGCCCCTACTTAGCTTAAAAAATATTTATGTCTGTGTTGCTGTTGAACAATAGGGATGAGCTCAGGTTCAGACCGACCTCAGTCTGAGCCCGAACTCCTGTGAACAAGGAAGTGCCATGGGCATCTCCAACCAATGAGCTGCTGGCTGTGCCTTTCCGGCTCTGCATTTCCATCCAAACAAAGGGGCGGAATGCTTGTGCTGACATCATTTACCTAATATGACCACATAGCCATATTAGGTAAATGTTACTTACCAAATATAGGCGTTTAGCCATATAAGGCCAAACATCACTGCACCTTGCCCCATTGCTCACATCCAACTGTGGACGGTTTCCCACTCACAGCTTATTGTCGGCACGCAAGAAGCTTCCTTCCGTGTCCTGGTGGACCTGCTCCAGGGTTTGAAGAAGCTCAGGTTTGGACCAGGTTCGGTCTGAACCTCAGCTCATCCCTGTTTAAGAGTTTCCTTTACTTCCTGTCTGGTGAAAAGGCTGTCCTGGGACAGTAAGGAAGGGGAAAACTCTCTCCCAGGGCCCAAGACAAATAAAAAACACGACGGGGTTCTAATCCTTCTCCACTCTATCCAAAAGAAAAAAAAGAAGCTGCAGATACACCTTGCTGGCAGACTCCTTATAGGCTAGAGCTACACCGGTGATTTGTAGCAGCTCAATCATGCTACTTAAAGTGTTTGCATAGCCATACATATTAACCCTTTCGCTGCCAAGCCCTCCGGAACATTTTTCAAATCAGCTGGCCAAGCCATTTTTGAATTTTCTGCAATTTTTTCCTATTGATTTGATTTTCAACTGCTGCGTTGCTAGCGTTTGTAAAAGACCCCCCAAACCATATATTTTCTGAAAGCGCAGGCCCGGTAGAATAAAAAGATGGTGATACTAAATTTGTAGGCCCTGCGATAATTGCGCAAATGTTTCTCAAATTAATATTAAACCGATAAAAATACACAATTCAATTGTTAAAACACACCAAAATCAGTATCCGTGCACAAAAAAAAATATTTTTTGACTAAATCTAAAAGATAAAACTGTATTGAGTTAATAAATAACAAATATTAGCAAATTTGTAATTGCGCCTTTTTGCGAAAAGGTAAAAAAATGAAGGTATGCAAAACTGTAAATAATCGACTTATGTAAAAAATTGTTTTGGTGTTTGTGTTGTGATAAAATGATACAGGTGTATATTTAATTGCAACACAAGGTATCACAA
>NW_017306340.1:1700568-1729708 GCF_000935625.1 Nanorana parkeri
CCTTGGCAGCGAAAGGGTTAATAGAGTAGAGAAGAATTAGATCCACTGTAAGGTTTTAATTGCTGTCAGTGTCCACACTAGGGGGTCTATTCACTAAGCTGCCGAGGGCAGCCAAGTGTACAACCGACCCCAAGTGAAGTGAGCCGAACACTGTTCGGCTATTCACTTCAGGCTGGTACGGCTGATTTCAGCCGTACATCGGCTGAAATCAGCCGTACATCGGCTTGCTTCATATTGCAAATTGAAATAGCCAATAGGAATCTAGCAATGCATCCCTATGGGCAAAAATATATATTTTTTTTTTCTACTCTGACACGGCTCCGTGTCAGAATAAAGAAAAAAAAGGAAAAAGCATTGTTTCTCTCCTGGGCAGCCGGTAGCGGCAGACTCCCGGAGCGCCCGGGAGAGTTTGCTGTTCGGAGATCAGTGTCCCAAACCCATCCTCTTTATTTTCTCTAATGACTATCATCCCTGAGACAATAGAGGCTGATTCACACTGCTGCATTGCTGCTGTGTGTGCTTTTTATTATGGGTGAATTGCTAACACATTGCAACTGACCAAAAATGCACATGACCCATCTTTGGGAAAGCAGCAGACCTGTATGTGTTTTGTGATGTGTTGCGATAAACTTCACAATTAATGGCATCACAGTGCACCATACCCATGTTGCTTTGCATTGCAGTACTTTGTTTTAAATGTGTGTTATTGCAATGCACAACCCCCTTTCACATTGGCCGATCAGGAGAGGATCCATCAACAGATCCTCTCCTGATCAGAGCGGCATGGATTGGATGTCACCATTGTGACATCTGTGTCTGTACTGTTTTTTCCGCCATCTTGCAATCTTACATCAGATTACCTCCGGTCCGGCACAAACCGGTCTGTCAAAACAGATCAATGATCTGTTTTACCGAACCAAGCCGGAGCTGGAGCTAACCAGGTGTAGAATCAAAGCTAGAACTGTGCTTGCACATGACTGGATGGCTGGAGTGAACACAGCTTCACTTTATTCTCTACGTTAACTTAATATTTACTTTTCAAAGTGAACATTCTCTATTCCTTTATTTAATTAACACAATAGATTCAATCCACAAATCTGTTTTTCTTAATTTTCTAGATACCACATCTTACATAACTCTAAAAGGTACGCTCACCAAGGTGCATCCATGATTTATTAAGCCTGCTCTGTAACTAGTAGGGTCCATTCAAAAGTAAATTCACAAAGAATATCGCACAGTTTATCACTCAGTTTATGTATAATAACACTGAGTTTCCATTGAGGGAAGCATATACATTAAAAGATCAGTTTAAAGTGTATTTTCACATTTGCAGTCAAATTTGAGCAAACCCCCCTATAAGTTTCAAAGACTCACCGCTCCATTCTAACTTCAGCTGCAGTCAGCCCACACTCTGGGTGCAGGCTATATTGCGCTTCCCACTTGTTCAAACCAGTCTCCAAAAGATAGGCCGCACAAAGCCAGAGTAGATAGAATGCAAAATTTATTGTAATCGTCCGAACAGGTTTCAAAAAGTGAATCCAAGAGAGTGGTAAGCAACGTGTACATCACCATAAACATCTCCCACACCACGCCAATGCCTCTCACGTGTTTCCCCACCTGGGCTTCTTCAGAGAGCCCTTTATACGTTTGTTATGTGTTCATATTCACACAGCATACTGAAAAAGAAATTACAAATATGTCTTAACTTAGATATTTTGTTGCAACAGGCAAGATGGCTGATTCAAGGTTTTTCTCTGGCACCTTCACAGTGATCTGTCCTTATAGAAAGACTTAGAATTGAAAGTTGAGGATTTTTTTTCTCTCATTGACTTCATTAACATAAAATGGAAAAGCCAGGCTATTAATGCTTTAACCCCTTAAACCGCACATTCCCCCCTAACATTTAAAAGAAGAAAAACTAGTAGACATTTTAACCCCTAAGAAGCCAAAAAACCCTACCCCAAGTAAAAGCAATTTTAACAGCAATTAGCATTTTTTAAATATTTTTTTTTCTTCTAGTTTATGCTATGTGAATGGGAACATTTAACAAATATAAAATAGGTGTTATCCAAATTTGGCTGTGAAAGTGGAAATACACTTTAAGGTGTCAATAAAACAACACTTTTTCTAAGAAGACAAGGGGGTCTATTCACGAAGCAGCCGAAGGATCTAGCCGTAGCTTCGGCCGATCCTTCAGCTAGCTTCGGCCCATTGAATAGACCCCAAGGTTTCCAATAGTCAAATTCTAATTTTATGGAAAACAAAAATAAGGATTTCATACCTAAGAGATTGTTTATGTTTGTGAACATTTTAGGAGAAAATTATTTCAAGCTAAAATAAGGAGAGGAGTTAAAATATCTCTCGCCCACACTAGTGAATTAAGCCTTATCTGTTTTAATCTTTTCACTTTTGAAACAAATATGTACATTGTTTGTGTCACTTGGATTTACATTTTTTGTTTTAGAATGTTTTGCCAAGATCTTCACAAAGCAGAAGCAGAAAGTAAGATCATTATACTGTATATCCTTATCAACGTACTATGGCATGAACCTATAAAATGTTATATAATTGTATCAGGGACATTTGTATATTGAGTTTTTGCAGAATTTAGCAGAATGGTTTGAAATTAGATAGAAGAATGTAGTTCAGAGCCCAATGCAAGCTTCCATTCCTGTTCTGAGATCAAAGCTGCAAAATAAATAAAATCATAACAGACCAAACTATAATTTTCAGAGAAGTCAGTATAGATTATTTTGTCTATCTGGAAGATCTGCATGTCCATGCAAGTACAGCACTATAGTGTTCTCTCTGGAAACAATATATGTGATGAAAGATAAAGGCAGTCATTTTTTTAATTTGACACTTGTAGGGGTGGAAAGTAACAGTAGAAAATATGGTGCCATAGGGTGGTTGTATAAAAGTAAAGTAAACCCAGGTGTTGCCAACTTATATTTACCCTTCCTTTAATTCCCCCTTTACTTCCACTGCTCCATTTGCCATCAGGGATTTAAGACAAATATCCAGTACTTAAGGGTACAGGGGTGCAGGTACCCTACTTCTCTTATTCCACATGATAAAATTGGGGCTAGGTAACTGGGTGAAGAGTGAGTCCTCAGCCATCTGTAAGCTTCGACTGAGATCGATTTGGAGCTTACATGGGACTTCTTTCAGGAATGACAAGAGTGTGAAGAGAGGGTAAATAAAAACTGCTGCGGGCACCAGCTGCACCCCACCGAAAACATCATATAGAGCCATCAGGAACCAATCACATAATATTGTTTACAAACAAGCATGTGCTGACTGGCTGAGCTGTTATTGTGCCTTAGGCCTCATTCACACAGAGCTCAAGGCTGCAGCTGGGGATTCCTGCAGCTAGAACATATGGATTCTTGTCCCAGGTGTGTCCATACAGATGTGGCCGACAGTGAATCAGAGGCTGACAGCCATTACATATGACAGTGTGCATGTAATCGTACATGGAATGATTACCTACGGATCGGGATGGATGATTGTCACTGGATAAAGACCGATTGCCTCCATGCACAATCATCTATCCCGAACGGCAGGTAATCGTTCCATTTATGATTTCATGAGGACAACAACAGACAGATGAGACCGCTGTCAGTCTGTCATTCAATTTAATGGGTATAGTGGCTGCATCTGTACAGACACCCCTGGCAATCCTGCCACAAGAATCCATAGGTTCGTTCCTGGAGAAATCCCCTGCTGTACATCAAAAGAAGTAACCCCAGGAGACCCCATTATTTGCATATCTATATACATACACAGTTAAGTCCGGAATTAATTGAACAATGACACAAGTGTAGTTATTTTGGCTGTTTATAAAAATACATTTTGTTACAGTTAAATATAGAATATGGGCTTGAAGTGCAGTCTCTCAGCTTTAAGTTGTGGACATACAAATCCATATTGGAGGAAGGGTTTAGGAATGAAAGCTCTTTAATATGTAGCCCCTTCTTTTTTTGAGGGATGAAAAGTAATTGCACAATTGGCTCAAAAGCTGTTTCACGGACAGGTGTGGGCTGTTCCTTCATTATTTCATCATCTATTAACCAGGTAAATGATCTGGAGTTGATTCCAGGTGTGGCATTCACATTTGGAAGCTGTTGCTGTGAACACACAACATGCGTTCAGAGGAGCTCTCACAATTGAAACAGGGCATTCTTAAGGTGCCCATACACCTTACAACCATCGCAAGACTTTTGTCTTGCGATGGTTGTAAGCTAATTAAAAGCTTGTATGATCTGCTCATCTTGGACAGGCAGATCGTACTTGCGATCATCGAAGGCCCGCCCCGCCGTTCGGCATTTGTCTTACGAGCAGACCACAAACCCACCGACAATCGTATGATTCTCATCGGGTTTTCAAGCCTGCTCGTAAGACAAAAGACGTGCGACCGTAACGGTCGCGCGCCTTCCATACACCTTGCGATTATCGTACGATCGTGGGATTTCCCGCGATTATTGTACGATAATCTCAAGGTGTATGGGCACCTTTAGGCTGCAAAAAAAATAAATAAAAGAAATCCATCAGATAGATAGCTGGAACATTAGGAGTGGCCAAATCAACAGTTTGGTACATTCTGAGAAAAAAAAAACGCACTGGTGAACTCTTCAACACAAAAAGGCCTGGACATCCGCGAAAAACAACAGTGGTGGATGATTGTATTATCCTTTCCATGGTAAAGAACAACCCCTTCACAGCATCCAGCCAAGTGAAAAACACTCTCCAGGAGGTAGACATATCATTATCCAAGTGTATAATAAAGAGAAGACTTCACATGAGCAAATACATGTGAATTCCCATTTACTGGACCATTTTTTTAATTATTATTTTTTTAATTATTGTATTATACTTTTTAAGCAAACAAGTGGAATGTTCTGCAGTGACCAAGTCAATCATCTGATCTCACCCCGATCAAACATGCATTTCAATTGCTGAAGACAAAACTTAAGGCAGAAAAATGGACGAACAAACCGCAACTGAAGACAGCTGCAGTAAAGGCCTGGCAAAGCACCACAAAGGAGGAAACGCAGCATTTGGTGATGTCCATGCATTCCAGACTTCAAACAGTCATTGCCTGCAAAGGATTATCGACAAAGTATTATATGTATAATGTTTCAAAACATTTCTAAATCAATTTGAATATTGTAATAATATCAGACAATTACAGCATTAAACAGAGGTATACTGGCATCTACATGCTGCCGTAGCTGCTCCAAGCTAAAATATTTTTTCCTGAAAGAAACCTTTAGCTTGCATGTGACCACCAATTTTATAGCTGACATGCTGATCTCATAATTGAGAACCACTCAGATTGGATTTGGCAGCTAGCCAATCCTCAAAGTGTGAGCAGGTAGCTGTCAAAGGGATGATGTTTAATAACATATCCTAAGTGCAGGGCATCATGCTAAGGAATGTTAATATACAGATTGTAGGCATATGGGGTTTAAAGTGTAAAGCCGGTTTTGTTAAAAAAAAAAATCCCATATGTAAATATACTGTATACTGAACATAAATATATACTGTGTATATATATATATATATATATATATATGGGTAAACTATATGAATTCTAAGTATTTAGCAAACATTTCTGCACATTCATACATTTCTCTATTCTGAAGAAATTGCTGCTTGATTCACCATATCTTTCTCAAGGTGATTTCTGAATGGCTCCTAATAATCATGTGAGCAGTAAATGTTGTACTGAAAAAAATGTAGTGTCTACTCTTGTCAGAGGAGGACAGACCATAGATAGTATCTCACCAAAAATCAAACCCCTGTTGTAGTGGATGTCTGAGATTTGACTTGTGTCGCAATGCAGACATTTTAGAAAAGGAATGAGCCAATGACACAAGCAGGATATTAGATTTCTGGGGGAATACTGTACACCAGCAGTTTGCCATATTGCAACATTTGGTTTTTTTTCGACAGTTGTAGAAAATTAGAGATGCTGCAGATTGAAAAAAAAAGAGTTAATTTTAAAAACATAAACTAAAAAAAAATGGCTTGTGTAACTAATACACTGTCTTATCAACGCTTTCTGTTCAAGGCTACTGTCTCCACAGTCACTGCTGAGCAGGTGTGAAGTGTTACATCAGTTCATTTGTAACTGCGGTGTGAGAAAAAAATGGATGGCCCACTTGTGATTTGCATGAAAGAAGAGCAGCATGCAGTGATTAGTTTTTTGTGCTCTGAGGGTGTGCTTGGTGCCGTTATTTATCGAAGACTTTGTGCGCAATAAGAATGGATGGAGAAGTTCAAAGAAGTTCACACATGTGTTAGTTATTAAGAAGGAGCCAGACACCCGTCCACGGCTTTTGACAACATTGAGCGTACACGTAAAATGCTTCTGTCGAATAGACGAGTTACAGTGGATTATGTGGTTTTGGTCCCCTGAAAGCAGCCCCACGAGGATGTAGACTCACCTCTAATGAAGAAGTGAAGAAAGCCGTGCGTTCGTGGCTCACAGCGCCACCTAAAACATTTTTTAATGAGGGAATAAGAATGCTTGTTGACAGATGGACAAAGTGTTTTGAAAGCAAGGAGATTATGTAAAAAAAATTATGTATTTGCCTTTTCTAAACGTTGATTAAAATAAATTCTACAGCCAGAGTGCGGATAATTTTTGACTCACTCTTGCATGCCCCAAAAGTGGTGTTTTCCTTTAAACATTAATTATGAATAATATTGCCTTCTGATAACTGTATGCAAGTAAATGCATGTAATGATAGTATTTAGTATCTGAATTCTTTTAATTTTTTAATTTTTTAATTTCATGTGCCCTTATTACCTTTTTCATCACCTTTACTTGCAGATTAAGTGCAGACAAGTGCTAGAGGTTGTGACAAACTATACACTGCCCTTCTTTTTTCCAGTAGCCAACTTTTACTGAACATATTGGTCTGCATGTAAAGATGGAGAAAAAAATTAATAATGTGAAATAAAAAAAGAGTTCATATACTGAATGTTTTTATTAGATGTATAAACTATACAGTGGTCGGAATATAATATTTTTTTTAAAAGAATGAAGTCAGTTGCTGAGGTTAGAGATATTTTGTTGCTATATAGAGATAACATTTGATAGGTTGAGCATCAGTTCTGAAAGGGGACCTACAACTACAAGCATTGTGGACATATGCCGACGCCGTTTAGGTGTGTGTGTGTGTGTGTGGGGTTATCCCTCCTTTGAACATCGAAATCTTTTAGAGACCAAATGGACAATACTGCAATAGGTATGATAAGCTGCTAAATATATTACCCAGGCTAGCTAAGTGACCAATGATCCAATGCTTTCAAAGTCATATGGAGTTAATTCTTCAATCAATACATATAATGAAGAATCGAAACCCTCACTGACTGTTCATGGATTTTCACCAGATAGACTGATTGCAGTGGACAGCTGAATGAGCTATGCAATGCATTCACATCCAGCTTCCTCAGCATGACATTAATCTGCACATGACAACTCACTCCATTCACACTCTTCTCCCCAGTTCTCCTCTGCCCCCAGGGCTTCTTCTCAATCCACATATTTGCATAGGATGACTGCACAAATATACAGACCCGTCCCTCACTGTACACTTAGCTTGTTTAATAGATCAATTAAGCATTGTTTCCTAAGCCTGTCAAGCCTATTTATCTGTGTAGACATTTACGTACACATCTCCAAGGTGTAGCCCTACAGCTCCAGTTTAAAAAGCCATTAAATCTTAAAAACAAGCTACCTTTAGGGATTTACCTGTGGTAATCGTGGTAAAATTGTGTGCTTTTCACCATCCATCTTGCAAAGTTAGTTTGTCCAAAACTGATCAGTATCTGCTAAATGTTGGGGAGTTAAACATTGTAGTGGGTTCTTAAATCACTTGGGGGCTAATGATGGGCTGAGCAAACCTGAGTTCAGTTCTAACTCAACTTTAGAACATCGAAAAAGTTCTAACCTAAACTTAGAACTCAATGAAAGTCTATGGGACCAGAACTCTGAAAATCAAATGTCCCTTTTGAAGGCTTATGTGCAAGTTATTAGCCATAAAAAGTGTATGGGGATCCGTATACTGCCCTGGGGGACATGTATCAATGCAAAAAATACTTTTCAAAAATACCGATTTTAAAGGAGCAGCGATTTTAACATGGCAAGTGTGCTGGGAAACTTTTTGCTGTTTTACTGTTTGAAGTCCTTCCATGTGCACCTTGCTGTAAAGCTGGTAATGAATTGATGAGTGTGTTTGCCATTTGTTTTGCTTGACTGGTTTGGTGCAGTGACACATGGGGGGTCTCAGCTGCCATTGTGATGTGCGGGGTCCCTTGTGCATCTCTGTGCCTGTAAGGAGGTTGGGCTTCCTCCTGACAAACCTGCACCCAATCAATTTGATCTTCTGCCCCATGTGCTGCAGGATGCAGACTCTCATAGTTTGGAGTTAGGACCGCACTATATGGAGGTGCCTTGGCGTGGCTGTGCGGCTTTCATATTTTCTGCAGAAGACGTGTATCTAAACCTCTGCTTTTAACCTTAGTGGTTAGACAGTTTTTTTTGCATGCTGGCTGGTGAGTGTGCTGGGAAACATTTTGCTGTTTTATCCAGGAAAGGGTGACACGTTGTAGATAAACTGAGTAAGCATTCTCCCTCTCAGGAAGGAAGTGCCTCTGTATACACCTTGTTGGCATAATTTAAATGAAAGCAGTACATATTAAAAAGAAGGATTAAATGTGTTAAAATTATAGGAGCATCTGCAACAACATATTTAATTTTAAGTGTGTGAGTTTTAGTTACAATTTAAATATTGGCAAAGTTAAGGCTGAATCAAAAGACCCATAGCTGAAATGTAAAAATTGCTCTGGTCCAGAAATGGTACACAGGTGCAAGCTATGAACTGGTTAAATGAAGACTAATAAAGGCTTAAAATAGGGGGGTGGGGGACTGCCATTAATGGGTTCTTGGGAATGCTAACTGCCTGGCAGTTTCTGGCTTCTTCTCTGGCAAAACTCTTGATCTGTATACTTTTTCTGGGTCAATGACTGAGAACGTATTGAAGCCAATAGACCAGCATGGTGGGTAGACAACTAGCATCTTTCAGACAGAGAGGTCAGCATTGGAAGACTACATATTTTTCTCTCCCTTGATGGGTTTTTCTACAGGAATGGAGCACACTATTCACTACTATACCATTATTCTTTTATTATTGTAATACCATTGTCCTTTAATTGCAAGGAGAAGCATGAAGACGTATGTTAACATTCTTGTTTTACTTACAATTGGGTTTCAGGAACCATCTGTTCTGGGGAAAGGAGAGCTGTCATTTACACTCAACTGCCATTATCTTTGTATTTATACTATGGAAATGTGAATAGAACAAACAGGTCATACAAAGTTTAACCAATTTTTCATTGGCCTTCCTGTTTCTTCTACAGAGAATTTGAAAGTGATTTACCGAGGGCTAAAGAGTGGTGTCACTTTTTTTGGCAAACAATTTTTAATTGTAGCAGTGACATATTGCACACACAATATGGGGATGTTCCATAAGAATAAAATGCCTACAGTGTTAGGATTAGGAGAATGCACGGTATAGACAACTAGGCCATTGGTAAGTGTTCTTGTATGCAATGCTAAGAGAAGCAATTAAGGTAGAAAACAATATATCAAGTTTGGGTGATAAGATAGTTGCTGCAGGTGTGGTGATTACCAGTCTTCCAATTATCATACATTCCAGTAGGAGGGTTAACAATGGCTCAATTGTGATAACTCCGATTTTATGAGTCTCCATTTTTTTTTTATAAATCCCATGATCTGACATTATGTGTGGCCCTTTGGTGATGTTAGGATCTGCAGCTAAGGCCCCTTATACCTTGTAAGTTGAGAAACCACTGCTTTTGAACCTTTGTAAGTGAGATCAAAAAGCAAGTCTTGGGTTTCTGACAATGGTGCTGGACTTTGTTTTGGTTATTATAACCAATTTTACCAATGACCGCAAACCCTAACTCCAACCAAAGCTTTTTATTTTGTTCATATAAAGCAGGCAAGGGTTATTGCCATCTGTGTCCATGGCAAGATTTTCTTCAACACTTCCTGTCAGGACAAAAAATGATGGAAAATCTTTTGAAATGGCATGGTCAAAAACATATTTTTAGCAGAGTGGGGAAGGGTTAGAACTTCTGGCAATGATTTTATTATTTTCTGTGCCTTACTGTTCCAGTGACAACTACTCCCCCCATTTCTTCTATGGGCAGGGCCGTCTTTAACGTAGGGCAAAGGGGCAGTCGCCCAGGGTCCAATCATTGTTGTGGGGCCCAAAGTAGCTGCCCCTTCAGCCCACATAACCAGTGGCGGAACTACCGCCGGTGCGGGCGCACTGGGAAGTTGTATAAAGTACTGTTGCAGCAATGCACAATGGGACCCCCTATAGAGGACTACAAATCTCAGCAGTACTTTATACAGAAATGCTATTGTTATATAAAGTATTGCTGGGATGTGTAGTCCTCTATAGCCTGTGCCATTCTGCATTGCGGTAAATATTAGGGTTGTACCGATATATCGGCCGCCAAAAGATATCAGGCGGAAATGGCACTTTTGGCTAAATGCCAAAAGTACAATTTTTCTGCTGATACAGCAGTGCATCCGTGCTGTCTTTCCTCCCCGCTGGGCGCTGTTCTGTGTCCCAGCGGGAGGAGAGAAAGTGACAGCCGGCCGAGCGCTGCGGGAGGAGAGCGCTGTGTTTTTTTTTTGGGGGGGGGGGCCCAAAAAAAAATCTTGCACCAGGGCCCTTTGTTCCTTAGGTCCGCCACTGGTGTTGCCCCCACCTCTTCCGTATGCTGCTGTTAGGCCCGAGGGGGCCCAATAAATTGTTTGCCCAGGGTCCAATCAGTATTAAAGACGGCCCTGTCTACGGGTGTCACAGGGTTAGGAAGAGAGAAAAAGTGTAAAATGGAGTCACAGAGATTAAAACCTAAGAGAAATTCTTTCCTGTTCTATCCTAAATGTAAAATATTACAATGTAAATGGGGGACATGGCTTACATTTTTAATTTGGAAGAAGGAATTGAGAATGAGTACAGCAGTGTCAATAGAGACATACATTCTCTGTACTCATTTTACCGGAAGATAAAGCAAAGTGTAACAGATGAGCAAGTCAGTTCTGCATACCTGCATGCAGATCTACTTTATGGGTATTGTGTACCAACTATTAACCATAAAATGTTTACATAATTTTTTAACAGACACACACACACTATACACATATATATATATATATATAAGTCATACTTATACTATATAGCGCATCATACACAAATATTATTATATACATGCATACACATCTGGTTAAGGGGAAGCAATATAGAGATTATTATCATGTGCATGAACATATAAAATAAGCCTTTGCTCTTTGTCGCCACACATACTGATTGTTACTTGTGCAGCTATCACACAAGAATCCCAGACAGGAAATAATTAAGTCATCTCTTGCCAATTCCCACTCTTACAAGGCATCCTATGGACCTCATGCATTGCAAATTACAGAACAATACTGCTCAGATTTTCTGCGGGGACAAGAGAAAGTGGGAAAAATGCAATTTTCATTCTGTCAGGTTAATGGATACTTGCAGAAAGAAAGGTTAGGAAGATGTAGCAAATGGGAGCAAGCCGCAGATAGAGCAGCAGACCCGGTCAAGGATCAAGTCACCCTGCAACATATCGGATAACATCTAATTGGAAGGTCACTTCCAAATGAGTGTAGTCATGCCCCATCTGGTAGGCTACTGCTGGTGATACAGACACTTGTAAACAATTCAGTCTGTGAACATGGCAATAATATGTTGATCCAGCATGTAATGAGGTGTTCCTGGAATCAATAAACTAGTCGTGCAGTGCAGAGAGCAGGGTCAGAGCCTGCCTTTTTCCATGACCTCTCCCTTTCCAGTAAGGACATCATATACTCTGAAGAGGACTTTTCTCATATTGCAGAAAGCACTGAGTGTTACAACTTTCATTCTCAGCAAGCAAATGAACAACCAGGCTCTGCATGCTAATGAAGTCCAAGCTATTTTCCACCTTTTCATCTGCACATTATGCTCTTGACTTTGGAGAAGGTGGGAATTAGTTTGGACCCTGGTGTCAGACTGCCTGATGGCTTGGCTCCGGAAAACTGGTAATTGAAGCTGATGACTGATGCGGAGGAGGCCTGAATTTGGAAATAAACAGTTTCAAGCACTGCATGTCATTTCTAGAGAGACTGCTGAGTGAATGGAAATCAGCTCCGTTTCTTCAATCTAATGCAGTTTCTCAGCAGGAAAAACACTGTCTTTTAGACAACAATGCCAGTCATTAAGATTTAAATGTTCTACTGATAATGTAAGGAATAGCTTCTGCCTTTCACAGACAGCAATTATGTAAATTTCCCTCAACCTCCGGCTCTATATTTAGTCCACCCCCAGAAAAAAAAAAAGATAACATTTTTTTTTTTGAAAGGTGTAGCTCAATGCAATTGAAGTTCTCAAAATATTACTAGGAAGATAGGGGAAGCTGTCCTATTATTATGCAGACTGGGTCTGTGAAAGCTGCCACAGTCTGTATATCAAAAAATAAGATGAGAAAGCAATTGGGGCTGTAGCAAATCTATTGTCATGATATGCTACTATGGTGCCATGACGGTCTGCTCCAGAATTAGAGGAAGATAGATTCATTGAATTTTAATGCTTATGATCTGTAATTCATTTAAAGGGGGAGAGCAGTCCCTGGATTCTAGCAAAACATTTATATTACAGAATAAAGGTCATGAATTCTGCCCAAAGTTGTCGTAATGAATTCTGTCCAGAGTGGTAATACAGTGGTTAGCTTGCTTATTTAGTTATTTCTGTGCCTACAGCGGCTATGTACAAAATCAGGTTTCATTATGATTGACAGGTCAGAATTTATTTGTTTTTCCACAGTCAAGGTAAATTGGCAGCTTTCTCACTGGGGATGGTTTTTACTCCTTTGGGATCAACTAATAGCCTTTAGTCTTTTTTTAAGCCTTACTATAATTCAGTTTGTTCACTGTGTAATAATTCCATTTTGCTGCTTATCTGATAGAAGGTTCACTGTTGCAACCAATAGTGTTTCTGACTTGCTTGTCCTAACATTGCTTGTAGTCATCCAACCCTGACCCTGTTTTTATACTGACTATATGTTTGCGCCCTACTCTGGTTTTGATTCTTGGCTCTTATTTCTGCTGGCAATGACCTCTGGCTGTAGTCCTGATTTTGCTCAAGTTTCAACGCCATCAACACAAGCTGATTTTGACCCCTGCTAGATAAAGATTTCTGTCTGTCAACCCTCTGTCGCAGTGTCACTGCCCAGTCCTGGATCTGATTTGCTAGTCTACTTGCTAGGTGTACTTTGCCCCTATGGCACAAAGGTCACCCTACCCAATCTCAGTAATCCATGACATCATTTTAAAACGGCACCCTGTTTAAACTGACACTTAACTCAGGGTTAAACCTTAGCAATTAATTCAAAGTGTCTTAGGGCTTGTTCACACTGAAAGCGTGTGTGTACCAGAGCAAGCCCTATTTTTTGCCACTCGTCCGATCGCACTGCAGGTGGGGGGCGTGGAAGCAGTGCCATTAAATTCAATGCACCGCCACGCCCCCTCCCGCCCCAGAACGCAGGGGGAAGTTTCTTAGCGATCACAGTGCGTTCCAGCAGCTACCGCCCTGGAACGCACATGCTTTCGGTGTCAACAAGCCCTTAACTATTAACAAAAATGTATCTTATTTGTGTATCACTCATCTGTAGATCCTCAAATCATCTCTGAATTGGTGCTGAAACTGTCCTTCCTTCTGGAGGAAGTAGCCACCTCTCTAATCTCGCTCCTGTAATGGACTACAATCTCACATTTAGTTCACTAATTTGTACTGAGATTGTAGTCTATCATGGGAGCGAGCTTGGAGTGGTTGCTACTTTACAACACACACAGGGATCACAGGGAACAAATGAAGCGAGTAACAAAATGACTAGTACCTTTCTGTGCCCCCCTGTCTCTCCCACACTTACCTGTGAACACTTGTCACTGCCACCAGGTCCGTGAAATTATCTCCCGTTCCCCAAACCTCCTGGTTGCTGGTTAGGGTACTGTGGAGTCTGTGGAGAGAATGACTCTGCAGTCAGTCATTCTGTTGGGAGGAGAGGAGGGGAGTAGCCTGCCACATGCTGTGTATGTCTATGGACACAAACAGCTACTTGTGGGCAAGGCCGGGAACACACGGGTGCCTCCTCAGCAGCCGGCTAGCTTACGGAGGCACCCACACACAGGACAGGAGAGTGGTTTGGGGACCAACTAGAGGACAAGGAAATAAAAAAATGTAAACAACAAGAATGGAGGATGTGTGAGCCTCCCATTCATAAAAATAAAAAAAGCTGAAGGTTTAATATAATTTAAAATCTACTTTACAAATTATAATACCAGCAGCCAGCACAGTACAGATAAGGTTAAAATAAACCCCTTACATCCCCTCCCAGCAGGTGGAACCAAGTAGAAATTTTAGCAAGTAAAAAAGTAATTTAAACTACGAGAAGCATTTTTTAATTTTTTTTAGCTCATGCCATGTGAGAGGGAACATGTAAAAATATAAAATAGGTATTATCCCAATTTGACTGCAAAAGTGGAAATACACTTTAATAATGTTAACATTAACCTGCTTAGCCCCTCCTTACCAGAGGTAAAACTTAGTGCAGAGAAAAACTTTTCTATCAGAATAGACCATGTATTGTGTAAGCAACAATTAAAATAAACTCATATAAAATCTATATAACTTTCAAAAAACCTTTACTATTTAAAAAAATATTTTTGTTTTCACTGGAGTTTTACAGCCTACACTTTATTTTATTTTTTTAATATATCTGTATGCACTGTTATTGAACAGTTTGAACAGGAGATATACAGATGTTCACATGTTGTATCCATATTGTTGGCTGAAATATTTCCTCACCATGCCTGCTTTTTTTTTTTAAGACTTTAAAATAATAAGAGTAAACTTATGCCCCTGGTCTGATAAATTGGCATCTAAAAAAACATTTGGTCAGTGGATTAGGTCACGAGTTACAGTGTGAGTCTGTCTGCTAGAAATAATAAGTCAATCTATCCTTTTCCATAACACATTACGGGTCTGTGACTTGAGAGTCCCTATGGAAGTATACATTCCCTGATACATTTAGCTCCATTATGTAACATCTCTATAGCTTCCTGCAACAGAGTAGATTAGATTTCTGGTGGTCTAATCTGTGCTTTTTTCTCAGTATGTCATTTACACCTGGATTCCACTTTGCCATTTACATTATGCTCCCCTGATATTAAAATACATAATCAATCTATAATACATTTCAAGCCACCTTTCCACCTTAAATTCCATACCTTTTTCTTGCTATTATCTTTACCTTTATATAGCGGCGTGAGCCTCAGGCAGAAATATATGCAATCGAAGTTTACAATTAAGTGACTGAGACTGCTAAAATAATAAAACATTTCTAAGATCAAATCAGACCTGTCTGTTCTGGTGCGCATTAAAGTATGTTGTGTTAAGGCGGACCATTCCATTTAATGGACTGCCAATGCACCAGAATGGACAAAAATTGGACACAATTTTTTTTGATGCAACGTGCCACAGGGCATAGTAGTACTTTACAGTGTGCTGTGGTTGGGTTAAGTAACATCTGTTAACTTGTGTTGTGTTACTGTGTGCATTTATTCAAGGGAATACATAGCATACCTCTCAGCAATAATGTATGCTAAGCCCCCCATCCAGCACTATTACTTCTAGGGCCTCTGCAATTTTCCCATTAGCAATGCTATTACCTATATAATGTAGTGCCCCTTTAAGGTGATAATCGCATAAAGTTTATATACAGGAGTATTAGTTGAGTTATACAAATACCTAAAACATATATGCTTATCAAACCATCTTATCTAAAACCTATATTCACAGTGATATCCTAGTTCCTAATGTGACAAAGTGCTCAGCCAAAATTCATAAAAATACATACCAAAGGTCAATTTAACACGCGAATTATGAAATACTGCATACAAATATTTCATGTTTATTTCCTGTCAGCAGGTGGCACTATGGGCTCATTTTCCCATGTTTACCTGTCTATTCTTAGCTGCTTTGTTCAAAATAAAAACCCAAGTTGTTCACAGAAAGCTCAGCCATAAATTAATTTACACAACTGAATGAGTCAGAGGGGTGACATACTCACCCAACCTTTATCTCACTGCCTACTTTGTCCAGGCCAGGAGCTTCAAACCAAGAGACAGTTTGAAGGCAAACAGCTTATATTATTTTATCTCTTTTGAAAATTCATACAGTTCGATGACAACAGTGTTATGATCCCTTCCAAATGGATCTATTATAAAGCTCTTTGGTCTTTTGACAAATAAATAGCATTATATAACTGTCACGTACCTGGTAAGAGACCGGAAGGTGAGGAGGCTTCTCTTGCGGCTCGTGTCTCTCTACCCCTGGAAGTAGGGACAGGGAGCAGGCAGACAGCGAGGAGCACGAGTGCCGTGCAGGATGAGTCCAGAAGTCCTTTGAGCGGATGGTATCCAGGCAAAGACGGGAGACTGAAGCCAGGTCAGGAGAGCCAAAAGTCGGAGCCAGCCGGGCAGCAGGGTACACATCCGAGAGGCAAAAGCAGAGTCCAGAAACAGGCCGAGGTCAGGCGGCAATCCAAATAGCAAGGTCCAAAAACAAGCTGGGTCACAGGAGGCAAGGCAGGAGCAGGCACAGGAACAACTAGCTGAGAAAGACCATCAGCAAAGGAGCAAGGGCAGGCTCAGTCTATATAGTGGAGCTAGATCCAATTAGCTGCATCACTTCCTACGCGACGGCCGTTGCACGTGTCTCAGTCCACTTCCGGTTTGGTCACTTCCGGTTTTGGTCACTTCCGGTTTTGGCACTTCCTGTTTCGGCGCGAATGCGCAGCCGCCATCTTGCCCATACAATAACATTATGCAGACTATCTTCTATTATATTAAAAGTTATTTATCTTCAAAGGTGGAAACTCCTGCCAAAGCGTGTTTATCATTGAAAGGGTGCTTTAGCCAAACTGTTTTGATTGCTGTCTGTGCCCCTGTTGGAGATGGAGTCATTCTAACTCTCACCAACAGCGGCCCATACAGGAATACACATCTGACAGAGGTTCTAGCCCTTCCATACTCTATTCAACACAAGCGCAAAAAAGGTCCCATAGGTCAGATACACCATTTTTTGGGGATGGGGAGTTGGGGCTTGGCATCCTTACCAGAGTTGCTAGTTATTTGGAAGGTACAGTCTTGACAGAGCACACTTATTGTAACAGAAGGCAAGAAACATTATCAAAACAACTACAATAGGGAGCCCTGAATGTGCCTAAGGGGGTGTGGAAAAAGTATGAGGCATTTGGAGCAAGAGGTATGTAGCCTGTCTTAGTTTGTGACACTTCATGGAACTGAGACAACTGAGAAACAATGGCTAAAAATGTTATGGAACATATGTTTCTTTCACTCACTGCGTCTGGGGGAGGGAGGCAATATTCTTCTGAAGGGGAGATCTGGGAAATATAGAGTAGCCCAGATCTTTCTAATAATATGCCCTCAGCATTCACAAAATTTGGAGTACTCAGTATTACCTAGGATCTCTTTGGAGGAAAGGTGAGTATAATATATACCTTTTTTTTCTTTGAAGTTTTTTTTTCAATTTAGTGCTTTGACAAGGTGGAGGGAGGCCACAAAGACGGACCTTGCATTTAGTGCTTTTAGCCACTCCCACTTTGAATTTCTATTCTTGGTTTTCCCCAGATCTTTTACAATCCCCCAAAGCCCCTACTTCAGTCACAATATAAACTTGTTCAAAATGTTAGTAGTGGTGAGTCTGACAAACATAATATGAAATATTCCAGAAGAGATTTTGCTATATCCTTCAAATGCTATCAATATAATAAACTTTGTGATTTATGAAGCCAAATGCATGTGAGACCGCAGAAAGATATAAAAAATATGCACAGTTTACAAGTGTCTAAATGTAGAGAGGGCTCTACAGGTTACGTGACACACCTCTATCAAGCAGTGGTGTATTTTGGTTTTGTGCTGCCCTAGGCAAGACTAAACTCAGGCACCCCCCTAATCTAAATTTGTTCCACCTCTTTCTGTTTAAAACCCATCTCTTCTTCTTTAAACTCCACCCTTTCCTCTTTAGGCTCCACCTTTTCCTCTAAGAGCTCCACCTGTTTCTCTCTGTACTTTAAAAGAGGATAACAAGTGCCTATATTGTCTTGGAAGCCTGCTGCACATTTTGCGTAACCTGTCAGATAGGTTGCGCTATTAGCGTAGCCAGTAAGGCCGCTGTGCATTTCGCTTATTCTGTCAGTAGCTCGATACAGTTAGCACCTGTTTAAATAGTAAGCTACATACTCTTTGTTGCTCATCAGGGCTGTGCGCGGTCTCAAGAGGCTGTTCGGGGTCTCAGGTGGGCTGTGCAGGGTCTCCCCAGGGCTGTGCAGGGTCTCGCAGGTGGGTTCGGGCAGCACGGTTCCCCAGGAGGGAGGAGGAGATGTGCCGCAGGCACTGTAAATAGGTGCCATGAGGTCCCCAGCAAGTGTGGGACCTTACGACAGCCAAATCTATTTAAAGGGCAGGTATAGGTTTTTAGCATTGGGTCATTTTCACAAGCACTTGTACTCGTGAAAATGCCCAGTATTGGTACATCCCTATCATTTTTTGATGTCACCCTGGAAAGTGCCACCCAAGGCAAATGCCTTGTTTGCCTTCCTATAGATATGTCTCTGCTGTCAAGATCTGGTGCGTGCATCATGTTACCACACTATTTCTCTAAATTTAGCTGCTACATCCCCCAAAACCTGCCTCTGATAATTAAGCATACAACTGAAAGCAGGGAGTTTTCTCTAAATCTCAGAAAAAGCATGCCCACCAGAAAGTAAAACGTTGTTCAAGTCCAGATCTTTAACCTACTTTTTTTGTCAGGTATGAACTAAGATGAATGTCTTGGGGAAGTTTTGGTGGGCAAATTCAGCATGTTGCTGCAGGGTAAAAAAAATAACCATGTTCTTAGCACTGACACATGTAATATGCATATGTCATTTAGAATTTTTTTTTTCATTTTAAATGAAGAAAAAAGTGTTTTTACACTATTGCAGCTTTTTTTTTTTATTGCATTGCATTAAGTGATATTTGTTAAAAATAGCTCTGTGCTGACCGAGGTGAGATTGGAGAAGACCAGAGTTTCTGTCAGTTGGTATGTTAACTCGGTGACCCTTTTATATTCTAAAGGCCATGTGAATCTGGTGCGTTCCCTATATGAATATAATGAAGCATGGGATAATTTGGTTGCAACATGGCAGTTCACAGCAGTTAAAGAGTGTAAAGATACATGCAGATAACTGCAGTTTTTTTTAACACTTGGAAAACTGCACAATTTCTGTCACACGGTCCAATCAGTCCAATCACGGTCCAATCAGGAGGGGATCCTTGCACAGTTAGGGCGCTTTCACAAGGTCCGATGAGGAGGGGATCAATGCATGCATCCTCTACTGATTGGAACAGATGAGACATCAGTATCCATCCAGTTTTCTCCTCCATCTCAATCACCGGACCTATATTTGTCTGTTGGGAATTGGATACAAATAGACTTGTGTCCATTTAAATGAGATTACCCCAAGTCTGGCACAATCACGTCCGGTGAAACAGAACTCTGATCTGTTTGTTTTTCTTGACCTTGCTGGAGCCGGGGGTAACTGGATGTAAACGGACGCCCGACCGTTTAGATCTGGCTGCCCATGGACTAACACTGGGCTTCGGATCAGGTCTGCCTGAAAAACTTACATTGCAAGATGGAGAAAAAAAGTGGAGGGACATGGATGTCACATCGGTGACATTCATTCCGATCAGCAGGGGATCCATACTCAGATCCCCTCTTTATTGGTCTGTCTGAACGAGGCCTTTGGGGACTATATTTTTGCACATTAATACATATTATACACTTGTTTTAAGTTGTGGGAATATTGATACAGTCATGGAGGAAAATATTAAATTGAAGAGGTTGCTTCATATTTATTATATACTCATCTCACATTACCTAAAAAAAAGCAAATTTATGATTGGGAATCTATAACTCCTACACCTCTCAAAAGACATATTACAATCTGATGCTACTAAGGATTTATTATTTACATATGTTTGAGCCTAATCTTGGTAGACAGTACTATAAGACTGTATTGTATGTGACAAGCTGTAGTACATGATCAATTTATACCATTATCTTTTAGATAGCATAGTACAATAAAATGTCTCACAAACTCTTGTGAGGGGTGAGCTGTGAGCTGTGTGTGTTGGGGTTACTGTGTGAAGAGGAGTGCAGATCTTACCAGTTACATGGATACTGGAAAGTAACCTGCCTTTTGGGACATATATACTGAGAAGTAAGCTGTGCCTACTGGGCTTGCTAGTAGCATGGATGCTGGCATGTGAGTTGTTTGTGTTGGAGTGCAGATTTAACTGGTTTCATGGATACTGGGAAGGGGTGTTTGATGCAGTGCACTTTTTATTGGTACTATGGATACTGCATGCTAAGCTGTGTTTGCTGGGGTCAAATCTGAATGATCTATCCTTCTGCACCTCCCTTCCTTTGTGTTTAGGAAATCAGTATCCACACTTCTGTGAGTTCCCTTCCTCTGCATTTCACATTCTGCATGTGCATAAAATCAATGATTTTGGGAAATGTAACTACCATTGATGTAAACAATTATTACAGCCTTTTAAAACATTTAGTTTACTACTGCTGTAGCATGTACATTATCAGTTAAAGAAGAAGTGGACCACTTTTTGCCTGTCACATTAAAATTAAATGTACCTTTTAAAATAGAGTACATTGCATGCATTGACCTCCTTGTTGGACTTTTGTTAAGAGTAGTACAGCTTTTTAACCAGTGTCTATGGTGTTAATTATCACATTCAGAATGAAGTGCATGTGCTATGGAGCAATCACCCGCTAATCCACCAAGAACTCTCTCTTGTGAATAGTGGACAATAACAAGAGGCCAGATATTACATAATCACTAATTGCATTCCACACAATTAGTATTGCCTCATCAGTGTGTATCACTAATGGATGATTTGTGTCATCAGCATGTTGGAGCCGCTGGATAAATGTAGCAGTCTGCATAATTTTCTGATGGGATTACCATAAAGAATAGCATTATTCACAGGGTATCAGATGAAGTGGTTTGATATATGTAGCAAACGATGGACAAACTGTGTTACCCAATAGGTATTACCCTGCAAAATGTGACTGCTCCATTATAAACTTCAAAGCCTCAGTATTGTGCCTAATAGGCAGGCCGTCTTCCTACACAAATGAAATACATACCACATTATTAAAATAAATCCTCTTCAGAAACTAGTTTAAAATGTTCATTGCATTAATTAGAAAGCACTGTGGTTAAAGAGCCATTAAATCTATGACAGAAAATGATGTAACATGAAAAGAACATTTTGATACACAGATAAAGAATTATGCAGCAGTAAGATTTATATACAATGTCTATTGGGATCCAGCATTGCTCTTTCTGCAGAAAATTGGGACATGCATTGTCATGGTGCATTGGGGGTGCCATTAAGAATAATGGGCACCGCAACACCACAATGCAAAATGATCCAACAATGCAAAGGTGTGAACCTAGCATAAAACCTATGTGAGTCCACACACATTTATGACTGTGTAATTTTATCTAATATAATAGATTAGACTGTTCAAGACAGTTATGATCCTTCCCCTGTAAACTGTCTATTAGCTCAATCTATTAAAGGCAACTTATTTTTTTGTTTAGTAATCTGTGCTTCCATAAGTCAAAATAATGGCAATGCACATACATCTCGCATTACAGTACACTGTGGTAAAGTGCGTAGAGCATCACATATTATATAAACAGTACAAATAGCAATAGGGGTATGCAGAGGGTGGTAGTCCATAGCATCTCATCTAATTTCAACTTACTGGAATCAGCTAATGCATGATTGATGTTTGCTGTAGGTTACTGTACATTTTCATTGCTCTACATTACCTTATTGTTTGTCTCTCTTTATTAGGATGTGGAAGTCAGGGGAAAATTATTTCACTGCGCATCATTCCAAATTACCTGGTCACAAAACAGATGCACCTATGCTTGTCATAATAATATTTCTGATGTCTGCCCACTTACAAAACAGCTTAAGAATAATTGAAAATGTATAGAATACATCTGGCAATGATACTCAAAAGAGCTTCCAGATTCTAATGGGCGCTCTGGCTCTCCCTACTGGTGACCTGCCCTGTAGCTGAACCTGTACACTTACCAGCCCACTGACAGTGACAGACAGACTTCAGTATCTTGAATACTTTTCTTGCTTTTCTTATTGGCTTAGTTCTTGACTCGGTTGTTTAGGGGAGAGAAGTTTAAGGGTATAGAGTATCTCAAAACAGCAGCAAAAATTCCATGCACTCGGTAACCTTCTCATAGAACTCTTTAGGTCCCAGGAGAATGTATTCCCGTATCTTTTTTCCTTTGTTACAAACTATTATAGAACTCTGCATGACCCTACCACAGTCTAATGTGAACTCAGGCCAAGATGGGTGCCTACCTATTAGCATCTTTGGCCTCTGGGGCAGATAGGAGACAGGGTTTCCCTTCAGGTTTCATCTTCTCAGTGATTTATGAAATATCAGGAAACATGGGCCAGTGTTTGCTTGTAATTTCCATTTGAGTAACACGAGCTGTCAGGATCACTGAACTGTAGTAGGTGTATAGTAAGGGTGGAAACAAGAAGAGAAAAAGTAAAAAGAAAGTGATAAGACAAAAGAAAAAAGAGGAAGGAAAGGGTGGGAGTGCATTAGGTAAATGTGTTGGGTTTGGGTAAGGAGGATGGAAAGGGGGAATGAGTGGAGGAGAGATGAAAGGGAGAGGCAGGAGAGGAGGGGGTCCAGAGGGTGAAGGGAGGGGGTAGGGGTAGAGGTAAGAAAGGGTACAGACCAGGAGAGCATGTGGGGATGGTGTGAGATCGGGGGGTTGCATGTCTTATTTTAGCAAATTAAACATGTCTTTCAGTGTCAGGAGGAAAGATTTTTCTTTCCCACTTAATGCTGGCCATACACTAGTAGACTTCTTTACCACTCGAAAATGCCATCAGACACTTGACGAATGTCGATTGAAATTTCATTTGATGCTAACTTTTGATTTTGGAGTGAATGGAGTTTTGAAAGCTAGATTCATTGTTAGAATTTCATTTGTTCAAGAAAAATTTTCCATCCTGCTCCTTCGAGTTTTTTATCACTACAGTTGAAATTGATTGTGGATTTGACCCCATCAACTAATAGAAAGTTCTTTTTCGAAAATCTAAGCAGAGTATGGCCAGCTTTCCTTGTTCACACCTAAGCGTTTTATCGCTCAAATGTAAGCGTGACAAAATGCTCAAGACAAGGAATCCCATTTGTTTGTGTTGGATGTGACAAAATGCTCAAGACAAGGAATCCAATATATTTGTATGGATCCTGTCCACACCCGAGCGTTGTAATCAATATTGTCCATATCCCATCGCAATCCTAACTGGAATGAAGTCCCAACTGGTTATAGGTGGGGGCTACAGTGAATGCGGATGGCGCCGCAAATAAATCCATAAAATGTTTGCCTGAGGAAGGAACCAAATTGTGTTCTGAAATGTTGACACACAACGTTGAGACCACTTTAAGATGTCAATAGATTGGCATTCTTTGAACTTCGGTGTGCCAGTGACCAGTCACCTGAGTGTTTTGTCGCAAGAAAAACACTTGTCACTGGAAAAAGTACATTTTTGGCAGATTACAGCGCTTTTCGGTCCCATAGACTTCAGTGGGAAACTTTGTGTGACAAAACACTCAGGTGTGAACAGGGGCTACAGAAGTGAATGAGATTCCTTGTCTTTATCGTTTTGTCATGCTCAAGACAAGCGAATGGGATTCCTTCTCTTAAACGGTTTGTTGTGCTTAGCTTTCACTGACAAAATACCTAGGTGTAAATCGAGCCTATGTACAGTATGTCAAGCCATTTTTTTACATTTTGGATAGGATGGGGAAGGCATAAAACCCTCTTAAAGTTTTTTACAGTTATCCATTGCTTTTTCATTACTTTCTGACACGGTGACACCAAGTTTACCAGACAGGAAGTGGGGAAAAGTGTGCAACAGAGTGTGTCTCTCATTACAGAAATAAAAAGGTGACAGGGGTTCCGACTCTACTAAAAAAAATGTAAACTGGGCATAGACTTTAAAAAAAATATCAGAAATTTGTGCCTTTCCTTCTCAGACATAAAACCTGTCTGCAGTCAATCCGCAAGCATACAGCTGGGTATTGTATTCATATTGATACATTTTGACTGCTTAAGCCTATGTTAACAGTTAAGACTATCAGAGATCAATAAATATTAACAAGGAAATAAGAGAATTCAGGCGGCGGGCCAGCCTGTGGATAGTCCACTGTGTCTAGCGACTCTGTTGGCTGCAGAATGCAGGCTTAAATGCTTCTTGCTTTGTGTCATCATGCCCCCAGCTGGCTGATGGGTTGAAATAGATTGAAGGGATAATATAAGACTCAAGGCATTGTTATTCATTGCCGAGAAGCTCACTTACTGACATTTCTCTGACACTGACAACGCATTGAGCATAATCAGCAATTAGCGCATTTGCATCTGCTTGTACTACTTTTAACCTTTATATGGTGTAATAGCATCCCATATTTACAAAAATTATAGTTAACAGTTATTTTTAGAAATGTAACTCAGAAATATTTCTGAAAAACATATAATTAAACATGTTGCCTTCTCTTATCGGAGTTTGTCCAATATGACAACAATTTGAGATATCTATAATTTTCAGTTATTCTTTTTTTCCAGCCCACCAGATCAAGGTGCCCACTGTTTGCACCAATATTTTGTTTCCTAGTTTCATTGTAATTGTTTGGCCTTGCAGCTTTTTATTCTCATGGTATGAAATCAATCAATGAACTGACAATATTATCCTGGAATTATTGCAGTTGTGTTAATGTTCAACAATTTTAAAGTACATGTAAACCCAATCACTAACATCTCACACAATTTTTAACACGTTAAAGTCATTTCAAAAGCGATTTTCAATCTTCCGAATACTGCAGATTTAATTAATAGAATATCTGGTTATCTTGCCATGAAGGTTCTTGTACAGGTACTTCCTGTTATGGCGTGACAACTGCCTCACAATTCAGCTCCTGTGTTGTCATTCTATCACATGCACCACTGGTTGATACTAAAAGAGGCCATGTTGACATAAAAGGGGTAATTTATGAAAACTGCAACAGACAGAATCTTGAGCAGTTGTTTATAGTAAACAATCAGCTTCTCTCTTCAGTTTGTTCAGTTAAGCTTTGAAAATGAAAGAAAGAAACTGATTGGTTTCCACGGGCAACTGCTCCAGATTCTATCTGCTCCAGTTGTTATGAATTCCCTTCACAAAGTGCAGACAAAAATGGTACAACATTGTTAGTATCAGGAAGCTGGTCCAGCTGGGAGGTGTTGAGCTTCAAGTAATATTGAACTCTCAAACTTTTTTCATTTATGTATCTAGATCAAACAAATGTACATGACCCAGCAAATATTGCTTTCAATTTTTGCTAAAGCACTTACTGTCATCATATTTCCAAACAATTAGCTCCAGCTTCCCTGAACCTCCTTTCCAGGAAGATCACAACAGGCAGCGCAGTCTCCAGCATCTGTCCATATACTAGGTTAGGGAATGGAGGAGAGAAGAAGGAGCAGAGGGGAGTGTCATGCTTTACTGTGTCTGTGTGTTTGTGGAGATACACACAGCTTTCTAGCACCCACAAGGGTTGGCTCCATGGGACTCTGCAAAGGAAAGGAGCCACCCTAAAGCAGGATATCAGGGCCACTGCTCTGTAGGAGGATAGAACTTTTAAACTTGAAGAAGTGACATCCATTATAAGTGGTTTAATCAGCCTTCGAAAATATCTTAAAAACCTTTTGACTTTAATATCACTTTAATCTGGGTCTAGGATGTAAGGTGCTTCACAGGGGACCCCTGGGATTGATTTAAAGATTAGCATGTGTACTTGCAGTCAGGATAAGGGGATCAGGTCACAATAGCCCATACAGCAGCCAAATGGCTCAGCCAAGCCAAACGCACATTCAGTGACACTGGGCTATCACTGAAAGACAACAACTGGGTGGAGTCAGAGGTGATGTCACCACTAGCGACACCCAGTTGTTTACAATCGGAAGGCAGCTGTCATTTTGCGGCTTGTGTTCGGCGGGTGTGGACGGGCCAGCGGGCGTCAGGTTTATTTTTATTTTGGCGAGTCGGCGTCGTCATTGACAACGCTGAACGCCATGATTGACGTGGATTACTTTGTTGGATCCATTTTTTTTTGGGGGGGGGGGGCATTATTTTTTTCAATTAAAGGACTTTTTCAAAAGTGTGGTCTTTTTATTCACAATTTTATTTAGCCCTTTAGTGAATGAGTAGGGGTAGTACCCCCACATTCACAAGGGGGGGCAGAATCTGGGTGCCCGCTTTACTGAAGGGGGTACCCCCAATGCAAATAAGTCCCCCTGCCCGCAGACCCACACAACCACTGGGTCACGGTTGTGGCGGAAAATGCCCTTGTCTCCATCGGCATGGGGACAAGGGGCTTTTTCACTTTTTTCCCTCATTTTTGGGGGAGGGGTTCCTCCTTATAATGCCCACCAGATCTAAAGGGCCTGGTATGACTTTTGTGGGGAACCCTATGCATTTTTTCTTTATTGTTAACAGGGTCCCTCCTAATTTCCTACTGGTCCTAAAGGGTCTGGTATGGTTTGGGAGGGGGACCTTTTTCTTATATATGCATGTTATTTTTTTATTCTCTTTGCTACCTCGGAGCGGTTCGGTGGCATTTAGCTATTCACTCACTCCTGTTCGGCCCCTATGAGAATAGAGGGTGAACGGCAACGAGTGATTTGCCTTCAGCAGATTAGTGCATAATCCCCTCAATCTTTCAAGGGGACTTTGAATTTGATTAGTGGTTGTGAGAAATTACAGATAAAAGGGTGCATTACAACATCTGAAAAAAGGACTACTTTAGGGGCTAGGGTGTGCTCCAGGTATGCATCTCATGGCACGTACCCTTATAGCAAAACACATGCCGAAATCTTTTTCTCCTTTTTCAGCTTTTGATAGAGTACATTTTAGGATGTCTGTCAAGTGTTTTTGGCTACCCATGTGTCCAGAAGGGAGATTTACCCTCACCTAATGTCCTAGTGACCCCAGGATCTAAGGTATTAGATGGTAGGGGTTAAGAGTTAATACCACAGGTGCCAGCCACAATACCTGTGTGGAAAAGGTATAATGATGCACTCTGGAGGCTGCTCAATTGGTTTTGAGGAAGGAGGCGCTATGCAGTTTGTCGGCTGTGTTGGAGCCTCACGATCTCGGTGTCTGTGTTTGCCGATATACATTATATGCTTGTTTACTCAAGTCCCTTTGTGAGTATGTTTTTTACTCCTTTTATATCGTAATATTAAAACTGTTTTACACGATGGAGGCGCTCTCTTTTTCATTTTATTTCAGGTTTGGGGGTTATCATGATGGAAAGACACAGAAAGCAATATAATTTTGACTGATGTTCTAAAACCTCCGAACTCTATAAAATGAATGTGCTTTGGCTGCTGTCTTTGTCCCCATCAGGGAAATATCTTATCACTTCTTGTACCTGTGAGACCCTGTCAGTGGGGCACAAACTAACTTTTCCCAACAGGGACACAGTCAGTAGTAAAAACCTGATTAAGGTTCTAACCCTTACCCTCTCAAAATACAAAATGAAAGCAAAAAATGTTTGTCTGCGGTTTGGCTGTAGGCATAATTTCTGCCCAAGTCAAGCACTGTCTTTAGCAGCAAGGTCCACCAATGGCTACTGAAAGGAAGTTGTTTGTTGAAGAGTTTGGTGTCATTGTGAAGTTTTGAAATACTAAATAACAGCCAAAGCTGAACTTGGCAGACCAGAAGTAAGGTTTGACTCTCTTTTTACTCAGGGAACAGGGAGTCATCTAGGTCTCAAGCAGGCCTTAAGCGGGGTATACACACTTCAAATCTTGGCCGGTTCTTGATGAACCAGCTGAAATTCAATGTGTGGATGCCACTGTCGGCACCTTTCCAACTGGCATCCCTCGATCAGCTGAAAAGAAGGAGCATGTCAGAAGCCAATGAGTTGCCAGCTCTGTTTCGAAACAGTAGGCGATTCCTTCATCAACGCTCATCAACGTTGATGGAGGAATCTGTTCTATTTCCTTTATTCAGCCAGCAGGTTGTACAAAGAAAATAGAAGAGTGTATACCAGACTTTAGGTACAACATTTCCAAAATGCTCTAAAATGCCATTATTGGAACAATAATATAGTTATGTAATAAAATATTTAATTAACCACTTGCTGACCGCGGTGTTAACCCCCCTTTCCTGTCCAGGCCATTGTTCAGTATTCAGCGCTGCGGTACTTTGAATGACATTTATTCCGTCATGCAATGCTGTACTGAAATGAATTTTATACCATTTTTTGGGGACAGATAGAGCTTTCTTTTGGTGGTATTTAATCACCACTACGGGTTTTTATTTTTTACTATATTAAGGAAAAATTACCATAAATTTTTAAAACAAAACTGTTTCCCCTATATTAAATTATGAAACATTTAATAATGCCCAATTTTTTGGTAAAATATAAAACACGGGGGAACGTCAGGTAAAAGGATACCAAACATGCCAAGCCTTAAAATTGTGCGTGCCTGTGAAACCACAAAAAACAACAATGCCCAAAATTGGCAATAGGCGACGTTTTACAAGCTTTTACTGCTCATCAGTTTAGTGTTATCAGTGATTGATGGCCCTAAAATTATTGCTCAAACTCCGACATTCGTGGCGACATGTAACATGTGTACCGCAATTGTCCCTTATGTTTATATATGCATATACGTGGGGGTGGGGGACTTAAATATTTTTTTTTCCTTTACATTTCTTTATATGTGACTTTTTTTTTTTTTTTTTTTCCTTTAACTTTTTTGCTTTTGAATA
>NW_017306340.1:1729893-1730296 GCF_000935625.1 Nanorana parkeri
TATTTTTTTACACTTAACGTTATTGCTATTGCATAGGGGGATAACAATCCCCTATGTGATAGCACAGGCACACTGACAGGTCCTCTTTATGGAGACATTAGGGGTCTCCAAGTCCCCTAATGTCACCTGGGGACTCCCCAAAGAGGCTGATGAAGCAGAAATCTGCTTCATCAGCTTCTTCTCTGGCTATAGCAGCCAGAGGAATGACAGCTGAATGCGGAAGTGATGTATTACACATCACTTCTGCATTCAGACGTCGGAGAGGAGGTCAGCAAGGAGGGAGATACTGATCCCCCTCCAATCTTCCTCCTGACACTCTCTTGAGCCGGTCCCGGGCCGCAGATGGGTAGCTGAGCCTAGGATAGAAGGGGAGGATGCAGGAGGGGGCGGCGGCAGGGGGGGA
>NW_017306340.1:1731268-1764343 GCF_000935625.1 Nanorana parkeri
GGCGCATGGCGGCCCATACAAGCGATCGGGCGGCTATAGAGCCGCCGATCGCTTGTATGTGTAACAGCCGGTAACGGCTGTACAGATTCCCGGCAGGATCCTAGCGGGCGTGCGCACGAGCAGAAAAAAAATGACGTACATTTACGTGACCCCGTCGGGAAGGATCCGCCGTCCTCCCGTAATTTTACAATGGGCGGACGGCAAGGGGTTAAGATCAAGATCTGAGATTCATGAGCCCTATAGTGTTCTGTTAGAGGCACCCAACAATATATACTTATAATATCAGGCTATACTTTTTATGCAGAAACAGACATTTTCACCCTCTACTTTTTGTAATAACATTCCCCACAGAAATCTTGTTTCTGTATAATGCAAGATATGCTGTTTGGCCAGTAGCGTTACAGTGATCCCTCTAGCGGTTGGCTGGGTTTAGAGGTGTCAGGTCATCATATTTAGAACTCAGACTGACATAAAGCAGGAAATGAAGGAGTTAGTGGCACAATGCAGCTCATAATTGCTTGCTAGGAACATTTAGGCATCATTAGGTGGATTGTGAAAGTAAGAGCTGAGTATAAAGGGGCTCCAGTGACATTAGATAGCTTGAACGGGAATAGGTTATTTCCGTCTTTAAAAGGTATGAAAGCCCCAATTGGCTGATGCATTGGCTCAGTAAATTATGTTCTATCATCTCAGTTAATTGAATTTTGTCCATTGCTTTTGGAATTTCTCCCTTTTGGATAAGGTTACAAAGTTGAAATCAGCCACATTTTAAGCCATGTCTCTGTATATTAAGCAGCCTTGGTTTAAATAAACATTGTGAAGCTGTACCAAGGAATAGTCAAATTATGATGTCTGTATGTCCTCATTAATAATCATTACAATGTTTACCATGTTCCATTTACTTACAGTGAAAACTGCTTTGTATGCAAATTCATTATCATTTATTCATTACAATTCATTCTCCCCTTGCACCACGATGCGATTTAAATAGATGAGCTGAGCTAGCACTTCATATTATTTTAAATAATAAGGACCAAAATAATGGAACTATTCACAGTCATTTCACTACATTTTTGTGTGGTTGCCTGTCTTACTTTATAATGTGCAAATGGACACAGCCCACTGGACCACAGGTTTTACAGTACTGTCTGTGCTGCTCATAACGGCAAATTACATTTTTTCCAGGTTATGAGTCAAAACATTGCAAGGTGCGCTTGCAACATCTTTTGGTTACATGGTTTAAAGTTTCTTTTTCTTTAATATTGCTGAAACTGCTCAAGTGTCCCGGGGGGTGATATGGTTTGTTCTATCTCATGTAATGCTCAATTTTGCTGGACAGCTTGACCTGCATGTAGATGTGGAGAAATATATAATTAATACCATGTGAAATATAATCATAGTTCAAAGCTTATTTAAACCTAAAGCCAAAAATGTAATATATTGCAGCTTAGATGAGGACACTGCAGTAGATTTCTTTTTTCAGGCTTTTTTCCCCTTTATTTTTAGCTTGTAACTCTGTAAGTAATGCACTTGCTGTCCTAGGGTGACTAATCTTACTCACTTCAATGTATTTACCGAGAGAGTCATGATGTAAAGCAGTTCCTGTTCATTCATAACTGGGGACACATAGTACTATGTGTCCCCAGTTGTTTACAAACATTGGAGTGATCAGCGATCACTCCAGCATTTGTGCTGTGCACAGAAGATCGGTAAATATTACACACATTTACCGATCCTCTGCTGAGCCATGCACAGAGCCGCTGTCATCCTAAAACTGACAGAATGACAGCATCTCTGCTCTCCTGCCCGCTCGGCCATCCTGACAGCTGTCAGCTCCTCTATTCTCCCCGCTTGGCCATCCTGACAGGCAGCGCTCCCTCCTCCCCCTTCCCCCCTGCCGGCTTTAGCAGTGTATTTCTCCTCGGATCCCCCCTACTTCAGCCCATACAGGTGTGGGAAAGCAGCGGGGATTTGAGAAGTAGCTGCAGGCTGTGCTGCCCCTCTACTCCCTGCTGCCCCAAGGCAAGGGCTGTGCTGCCCTGTCTGCAGCTTGTCATAGCGAGCTGTGTCGGCCGCCTGGCGTCCAAACACCCCAAAGGCCGGCCCTGACTGTAAGCACCCTCCTAATTACATTGGTCTAACATGTATGAAATATACAGCTCAAAACAAGACTTTTAAGATTTTAATTGCTGTCTGTTCCCCCGGTAAGAAAATTCCTCCTCTCTATTTCTTTTGGCGACCCTTATGTACAATACAGAAAACTATAGGAGATGCTAAATTTTACAATTGTAAGTGGAATAAGCAGGAATGGAATATTCCAATGAGGACAGCTGTTCTGGTGACATTTAAAAAGAGATTGCCCCTCACTTTGGAAGATTTCCACCCACCTAGTTCTCCAGGGCAGTAAGTGAAGTCTCACCAATATGGATGAGCTTTAGACTCAGGTCGACCATTAATGCACTTCCTGGCCTTTGAACGGTGGTCAGGTGGCTTAGAAGGGACACAAATATGGATTTTCTTATGTGCCAGGCTTCTCCTTATAAAAGTCTTCAGGGTTCCAGCAGCCTTTTATCCGTGTGTGTAAACATAGAGTAGAGAGGAAGAGCTGACAGTGTGCTTCATAGAGAGTAAGGACTATACACATCTCTCCTCCCAGCTCTTAGCAACCTGAGACATTCTTGCTGGTATTCTGCTGAGCTCCTGGCAACCAGTGACATTAAGAGCTCAGTGGGACACCATTCCCAGCCCCCCCACCGCCTCAGGCAGAACTATAGCTAGCAACGCCCCTGAATACACATATGCATAGTGCTGTATTGTGATACATTATTGTGAATTGCATTGTGGTGGGATACATAGTGTATACCCTCTGTGTTCACTTTGCTGTATTGTGCTTTATTACTGTGTAATGCAGTGTGGTTGGCTACATACTATTGTGTATCTCCCTCTGTGTTCATGGTGCTCAGACCCAACAGTCCTTTCTAGGGCTACCTATTTGTGTGTGTCAGCCAGGGATGGGTTGTAGCATTTTTGGGTTTAGTGTTTTAGGGTTGGGATTTACAACCTTTGAAAGGCAGGGCATGCCTGCTTTTCTTTCTGGCAGTGGGCATTTTATACAGTCAGAGCATGTAAGGAAGCCATGGAGTGGACAGCTGCTGGCTTGCCACCATTACCATCTCCTGCCACTCTGTTGACCTGCCACAATTACCAGCTTTTGCCCTATTTCAGTGCTCTAGCACTGTAAAGGCACCATGCATCATTTTTTTGGCAATTGGGTCTCAGCTGCAAAATCTGTAATTTCTTCTGCGGTGTAAATCCTGCAATGTGTCCCAAAGTTTGTGGCCTTTTCCGGTGATCAGGCATTGAAAAGGTGCCACACATAATGTTTCCGCAGCTGGGATTCAGGTCAAAGTTTCTAATGTTTGCTGCAGAGTAAATCATGCTCTGTGTCTCCTAATTTCTGGCCTATTCCACTGCTCCGGAAATCAAAAATACTTGTGGCTATTATCTCTATGAAATAGTACACTCTAATTTTGATACTTGGCAAAGCACATTGTCTTTATGTTGATGGGGTTTAAAGGCTTCATCCCCATATCTATGACTCAGTGGATGTGGGGGGCTGCGGGGGATTATCAGAATATGGAAGCTTCTCTTTAAAATAAGGGATATTGACCTCCTCCTCACTTTGTTAAAAATGTTTTCAATTAAAAAAAAACCCATAACACATATTCTACTCTGTAAATTTAATATCAATCATGTCTTCCAGCAATGGAGATTATTCATCAATCTGATGAATGAGACCCTGTTCACCTGCCGACACAAACACGACAGCAAATACCAAATATATGCTCCTGCCAACAATAAAAACTTTTGAAAGCAAATATACGCTCCTGCCAAACTCTTGCTGCCAATGACAGCTCCCCAGCTGGCTGCTAAATGTCAGCAAACCAGCCATGGATGTTGGCTGACATCATTAACCAATGACATCACATGGGTTATTTGTCAGCTTGTTTACAATTTGGAACAAGTCAGCAGGCAGAGGGCCTGAAACTTCATTTAGTGGTGATAGTAATACCTCTACTAAAGGAAATTTATCCGGATGCAACAGCCAGAAGTCCGGGTGAGTGGGTGAACTGTAGACATGCAAATTTCGTTTAGTTCTGAATGGATATTCATGCAAATTTCGTTAAATTCAGACATTCCGTTGCACCTGAATTTACAAAATCGAACGTGTCCAAATGCGAATGAAACTGAATGTTCGTTTAACGAACATTCTGATCCGGACATGTGTCTGTGCTCTGGCCAATAAGAATTTTTTTGGGCTGTTGGGGGTTGCATTACAGGCATGGTCATGTGACTTCCTGTTGTGGATCGTTCTGAAAGAAAATATGGAAACCGAAATAACGAAACCGAAAATATGAAATCCGAATAACGAACCGAATCGAAGTTCAGGTCTTAAATAAAAAAATAAATAAAAATCTGAATCAATCCGAAACAAAATAAATCTTTTGCGCGGTTGTTTAGTGAACAGGGCAAATCTGGTCAGACTGCAGACACCTCGGCCTTGGATCGAATTCATCGTCAACCCAAACCTAAGGCCAATCCCTGTTTATGAAAAAGCCTGCCCGTTCTTTGTCTTTGAAATTGCTGCCTAGTAAAAAAAAAAGCTGCCATAGTGTTCATGGAGTCTGTACTGACAAAATATTTTTGACTTTTGTCTTAGAAATAATACACCCTAATTTTTATTTCCCAATAAAACATGCCTTGTCTCTCATACAATCAGCCGCACAGAAACCGGTGTCCATAAAAATCCAACTTTATTGTGGTAACATTCCAGATAAAATCCCAAATCAAGCGTGATATAACAAATACATCACCATGACATCTCTCCCACACCAATGTCGCTCACACATTTCACCACGTGGGCTCAATCATAGAGGCCTCTACGACCATAGAGGCCTCTATGATTAAGCCCAGGTGGTAAACGTGTGAAATGCGTTGGTGTGGGAGAGATGTAATTGTGATGTATTTGCTATAAAACCTTTTATTTTGGATTTATCTGGAATGTTACCACAATAAATTTGGATTTTTATGGACACTGGTTTCTGTGTGGCTGATTGTACAAGAATTGCCACAGGAGTTGGAGCACATTGTAGCCTGCACCCGGTGCATTCATTTAACTGATAGTCAGAGGTGGAATTGGACTGTCAGTTCTTGGTGATTTTTGGATATGCCTTGCCTCTCAATCTTAGATTGCAGCCCAATAAAGCTGTTTACATACGCTCCAGCCACTGTGCTATATGTGTGGCTATCATTTCTGAAATATGGCACATTTTTATTTAAGCATGAAAACTGCGTCCTCTGGGTGGATTTGTAGGTTTAAACGGTATTACACAGTCCCTTTTGTCATCAAAAACCTGCTGTTTGGCAATTTTTTGAGGCTTGACATGTCTTAAAATGTATTTACTAACGCTACATCATCTTTCTTATTTTACCCAAAACATTGGGTATTGTGTTTGTGTGCACTGAGATTAATTTGAATGCATTTTATCCTGGAAATTTTGGTTTAATATATTGTTATATTGTGATCATATAAAATAAAGAATTGCAACTGCCATCATTTTATTCTACAGGGTCTCTGCTTTCCGAACATTTTTAATATTGGGAGGAATTAGGCAAAAAATGGCTCTAGCAGTGAAAGAATATAAAAAAGTTTTGGTTTTAGATAGACTTTTAGTTAATGTTTTCCGACATTCTGAAAAGACTGACAGTCTTTGGCTGAAGACAAGGATGTTTAGGCAGAAGACAAGCCTCTACCACATGAATTATTTTTTAATAGTTGCTAAATGTTCAGACCCTCAGTACATTTTGCATACACATATTTAATTGCTTACAAGTACTTACAACAGAGAATGTCAACACAAAAAAAGATATTACAACACTAATTACTTAAAGGGAATGTTTAGTGGTGTATACATTTTCTTTATTTCATTATTATGGTCAGGACTCAATATATTTTTCCTTTTTTTGTTTAGCTAAGTAGGAAATATAGGACATGAATAATTTGTATTTTCTTATTTTCAGACAAACAGTGGAATTTTAGGCTTCTTTTCCTGTGTACCTTATCTGCTGCAAAAAGTCTGTTTTTACATAACTCATTAGTTATTGTTTACTCCTAGCCTAACTCTGAAAAATTACTTTTAAAACTTGGCCTAACCTAACAATCCTTAAACTAGCCCTTAAACCAACCCCGAAGGGTTAACCCAACTGTTAATCAACAATGAATAGTTAATCAAAATAACCTTATGCCTTCCCCTGACCTTAATCTTTAACCAGAACCTTGGGTTAACCCTTAGATATTCAATCCTAATCCTGACTCCTAACACTAATCCTTAAATAACCATAACATTTAAACTATTGTCTGAACTACCAGGCTTGAACTTATGTTTTTGGCTGATGGTTAAAAACCCTAAGAAAAGAACAATGTACACATTTTGCTATTTATATAGAACTACCATGAACCCAGGTATTTCAATCAAAACTAGAAGAGGAGGAGATCTGAGTATGAAAAGGGACATTTGGAGCTGTGGAGTGAGACAGTATTATTGATCTCTGTTCATAGACATTCAAGCATCCAAGCCACTTTCCACTAGGGTGCAATACAGATGTGCTAGAACAGTGAACTCTCACCTTCTTCATAGCTATCAACCTTTTAAAACAGTTTGTCCAGGCATTGGATCTCCTGCAATTTAACATGAAACCACCACAGAGGATCTCAAACCACTATACTGACAACTTTATCATAAATTCAGCCTATAAAATATCTACAGATGTTTGTGCCAACAAAACACACTACTGGACAATTTCTATAAAGAGTGCAAATCTTTAAGGGTAGTATCTCATATTAAAAGATAACTATAGCCAAACCTTTTTTGGCCATAGTTCTATTCAGGGTTACACAAGGACATGTACAACTCATGCTATAGTGGGCTATTATCTGCTATATGCTAGCCATGCTGCAGCAGAGAGGGACCATCTAATTGACAGCTGTGCCCACCCCTTCCCCTGTCTGTTCCTCCAGTCAGCGCTGGAGGAACAGAGAGAGCAGGGGGGAATGACAGTCACCACTCTCTGCAGCGAGTAGATTGTGAACTGAGCAATCAGCAGTATGCGACCTTTCCGTTCTCGATCAATAGAGCCGACATGTGACAGCTTCAGTGTCACAAGTCGGCGCTAACTTTTGGATGAGTGTATTTCACTCTCCCCATAATTCTCCTTTAATTAATCAGAATACATCCTGCAATAGACAAAGTGGAACCTGATTAATAGCACTTAAAGTGCACTTTTACTTTTAATGTCAAATTTGAGAAAACCCCATTATATGTTGGTTATGTGTTCCAATTCACACAGCATTCCTAAAAATATATATTTTTAAATATTCCTTAGATCCAAATATGTTGTTGTTAAGTGAGTCTGTCCCCAAGAAAAAGTGGGGGCAGACTACGTTTCCTCTCATTAACATACAATGAAAGAAGTCAAGCTTCTCAAAGTTTAACCTTCTGTTAGGACATACAGTGTTTAAATCTAGTTTACAAATGAGATGTTCGCACACTACAAGCAGGGTTAATTATGATAAACATTAACTCCCCACCCCAGCCCTTTTTTTAAATTACAAATAATGCTAAAACGTCAGTTTTGGGGTTTTCAGAAATGAGCAAGTAAAATTGTAAGCAACAAGCTATGTTTAATGAGCGGAAATAAAATGTGTTTTCCCAATCTGGCTGCAAAAGTTGAAATACACTTTAAAAATTAGAACTCTACTCAAAATGTTTTATATTTTAGTGGCTAAAGGCATTCGTAAAATACCTTCATATATTTAGTTGTGTATAAAAAGCATACCTTAAAAAAGCCATCTGAAAGGCATGGCCTATAACAAGTCATAATGTGTTAACTTTTTATTCTACACTAGCAAATTAATGTGATTGTTTGCTGTGGGCAACATAGACATTTCTCTTTCTCCTAAGTTATAAATCTGAACTCCAGGCAAATAGCTAAATGCACATATTGAATACATATCTGGGAGGTATTTAACTTGTCAAAGCATTTGTATTTCTGTCCACCCAGCTGTGAGATTTACACAGCTCATGCACACAGCACATGAGCTGGGGAGCAGATTTGCACTGCAGCCAATCAGCTACTCTGTCTCATTTTCAAATCTTACCTGAGGAAACTGAAAAGAGATGCTGATTGGTTGCCATGGGCAACTGCTCCAGATTCTGTTTTCTCCAGTTTTTATAAATTCCCCCCTCTGTATAAAATAGGTGATCCTGACCGGGGGGTTGTTTCTTTGGGCATCACAGATTGTGTGCCTCCCTGCTTCATTGATGAAAATTGGTAGGTGTGCTTTTTAGTTAAAATGAGCCAGTTTCAAAGTTTAAATCTATGATCTAGGAGGGATATATCGATCATAGCTAAAAGAGAGGCTAAAGGCCTGTGTTGCTGGCTACTTGGAGGGCCATTGCTGTCTTATATTTACCTGCACCTTTACTTGACTTTATTCTTCCACTAACCATAGAGACAAAATTATGCCATATGTACTCCTAGTGAGTACCAGCTATAGCAGTGAAAGAGAACTGGCTCCAATTAGGTAAGAACTGGTGGGGAGGGGAAGTCCACACGAGAGGAGGGGGATCAACCCACATGCTCAAAGCTTCAGCACAGACGTCTTCTCTCTGAGTAGGATAATGTATATAAATCACAGAAGACATAGGAAAACCTTACACGGAATGTGCCCTGTTACATGTGACTTATGGCTAGCCTGGAAAAAAAAAGCTGCACTGATCACGTAGCTGGTTCATAAATCACCGTGTCTCTTTGCTTTGCACTATCTATGGACATTGCTAGTCAATAAAGGCTGTTTCTGGCCACTGACAGATTACTTTTCTTTTATTAGCAAGAAGCAACTCATTGAACAGACTCGATAGAAGGTTGATAATGCATGATTCTCGAGAAGTAAGCAGGTAACAGAAGGCTATAGATTTCCTGATATGTAATATGATGTTGATTGATGTAAGCTGTATTATATTTTATTGTTGGCCCACATATAGCAAATTTCAAATCATCAGTGATATTGCCTCTGTCTAACCCAACAATATTTAGAGATTCCGGTTTCTAGTTATTTTTATTTCTAACCCTATCACATCATTATTTGGAGTTAGGGGAACTAAAATGTATACTTACAGCTCTGTAAATATTAACTAAATAATCTGTTCAAATGCCAGTGTAATGTTATCATTAAGAATTTCTGGCTCCTACTCTCACCTCCTCTGTGAAGCAATTGCTCCTTTGTCCTGCTAAAAAAAAATTGCTATTGGTTCCTAGAGCTTTATTATCTCATCGTATGAATCCTGTTATCCGTGCGTTTTCATCCATGGGTCAGAGATTTTCTGTGGTGCTGGCCACACCTGCTGCCCATGAATAGAGACCATAGGCCAGCACTAAAGCTGCTAAGGCTCATTAGAGTATATGGGGATTTAGAGCGCAGGCATGGCCTGATCTGAAGAAGTTTTTAGGCCCTAGGATGTAAACCTCAAAGCAGGCCTGTTGCTGTCATGGAGAGATGAGTAATCTTCTGGGGAAGGAGAGAGTTCAAGGTTAGATTAGGTTAGTAAGATAGGTTAGTGGATTTTAGGTTAAACATAAATGTATCCTTGAAGCCCCTCTAGATGCTCGAAGGACATTATTATTATTATTATTACATAGTATTTATATAGCGCCAACAGTTTGCTCAGCGCTTTACAATATAAGGAAGACATTACAGTTACAATACAATTCAAGACAAGATGGTAAGGAGGGCCCTGCTACTGAGGGCTTACAATCTAAAAGAGGAGGGGGAAATGATACATGAGGTAGCTGTGGTAGCTGTGGGAATGAATTATGTGAGAATGTGAAAGTTCAGTGGTTAGGTTGAGGTGGGATAGGCTTCCCTGAAGAGATGAGTCTTCAGGGAACGCCTAAAGGCAGTTAAGGAGTTCCAGAGGATGGGAGAGACTCTAGAGAAGTATTGGAGGCGAGTATGGGAGGAGTGGACAAGGGAGCTGGAAAGCAGGAGGTCAATGGATGAGCGGAGGGGACGGTTAGGATGATACTTTGAGACAAGGTCTGAGATATATCCGGGGGCGGAGTTGTGGATGGCTTTATAGGTGACTGTTAATATTTTGAATTTTATCCTCTGGGCGAGTGGAAGCCAGTGGAGGGATTGGCAGAGGGGGGATGCAGACACTGAGCGGTTGGTAAGGTGAATGAGTCTGGCAGCTGCATTCATGATAGACTGAAGGGGGGATATCCTGTGTAGTGGAAGGCCAATGAGGAGGGAGTTACAATAGTCAAGACGAGAGATAACAAGGGAGTGTATGAGTAGTTTTGCGGTGTCATTGGTGAGGAAGGGGCGTATTTTACTGACATATGAACTGATATCAGCATGACATGGCCCATTAAAGGATACCTGACCATGTGCTGGTAGCGTTTAGGGAGATAACCCACATACATTATTTTTCATCATTTGGGTTTAAAAACAAAATGTTACATTTTCCTTTGGGCTAGTGAAAAATGAGTATCAGTAGTATTTAATAGTAGTTCATGCAGAGGTCAGCAATGACATCCTCCATATTTATTTCAGTTAATTAAAACTGGAGGAAGGGAAGGTAATATCTTGGAAACTGAGCTGATTTTTAAATATTTTACCTCTCTGAGGAATAGTCTGAAATCAACCATGCCCCCATGGCTTTATGCCACAGCACCTCTCCTTTAGTCATGGTCAGTATTTAATTGCGAGGCGCCTTCTGAGACAAAATTCTTACCTTACAGCCTGCATGCTTACCATGTAGTGACCAGGCTATGTGTGATAGGTTCTTGTATGGAAGCCAGGAGACATTGACCCCAATTCCAGACTTTCATCATTAGCAGGAAGCAATCATATCGTTAAATTCAATCATAAACAGTTTACAAAAAAGTACTTGCACTGTGTTGTCCAGGAACATAAATTGAAGTTGATACAGCTTACTTAAAGTTTACCAGCATTTTTTCTAATGTATAAGGCTAGGTTCACACCTAGGCGACTGAGCTGGTGAGCTGTTTTCGCATGTTTTTGTTTGCGCGACTGTGCTTTGAAAACCGTGTGGTTATCGCACGGTTTTCAATGCATAGAGATGTCTATGGGATCCAAACTGCGCGACACCAGCCCGAAAATAACTCCTGCACCTTTTTGTGCGACAGGCGATTTTGTCCGTGTGACTAACTGCAAAGGTGTGAACAGCCTCTATTTACTTCAATGCAAATCTGTGTTTTGCATGATATCGCGTGACTCAATCCACACGATAGATCGCCTAGTGTGAACCTAGCCTAAATCTTGTCCTCTGCCCTTTGAAGTTTTGTTTGCTAAATATTTTGGGAAGTGAGGTCAGCCACTGTGCTTTAACACCATACACTGTAATGAAAGATAGCTATTGAAAGGTATTACTTTAATGACATTATACTATTCAGAAATATTTACCATTATTATACCACCAATAGAATTCATGGAAATGTTTACTCTCTGCTGATATGAGGGCCTCTTCTTGCCACTACCAGTCAGTGAAATTAAACCTGTCATAGACAGACCTAAGGGATTCCCAGTGTGCCAACAAATCTTTACATCTAGAAGTTCCCCCACCATGCATCAACATGCACCTCCATAGTACTTCCATAGATATTGCTTTGCTGGGAAGAAAGGTTCTACAGGACTCAGTATTAGTGTACATTAAAGCACCATCAGGATTGATTCCTTCTAGTCTTGGGAGTGTTCAATATGACAAGTGGAGATTTTCTAAAATTTTTCAATCCTTTTACCATGTGTAATCCAAAATGAGTAAACGCTGCACGCCTGTATTCAGCATTAAGAACTCATTTATTGATGTACATGGTTACGATTCATCCCCATCTAGGATTCTCACAAACTGATGCATTTCACTCACTAATAAGACTTCATCTTATTATTGTGGAATGTGCAATGTGTCCGTGTGAGGATGTCATGACCACTTACATCAGTAAAGTGCATTCTGCATACATGTATGTGGCGTGTGCTTCTTTTGGATCACAGATTGTTAGTGGAAATGAGCTCAGGAGCTGCGGCTCCACCGATGGTAATGTGCTTGTTTCAGAAAGGGAGCATAAAGCAGTGTTACTTTTGGTTTCAGAACATTGAACATATGTTGTAATGAAGTGTACAGCGCTAAATGCCCTTCAGGAAATTAGATAACGGTAGGGATCATATGGTGTCACCTCCGTGTCAAGCAATCGTGAAACAGTGTATATATAATGAATATTTGTGTAAAAACTTATAGTACGTTATAAAATGTGTCAGCAGGTGTCATAAAAGGCGTGTCATACATGAACCTTATTAAATAAATAAACAAAAATCTTCAAAGAACATGTGTCATATATGTGAAAAAAATATTATTGTGAAAAAAATATTAAATAAATAAATAAACATGTGTCCTATATGTAAAAAATAAAAATATCACAGTATAAAACAGTCTGTGTTGTTTTCTTTCGAAAATAAGTAGAAGTATGCACTTATAATATAAAAAATGCACCCAAAGTTCTTAAAGCTCTCCGATCTTCAAAACAAAAAAAGCCCAGAAGAATGAGAATCAAAATCAAAATCAAAAGAAATGTCCAATATTATGAAGTGTCCAACGAAAAAACGATAGAAAAAAAAAAAAAAAGGAAAAAAAGAAAAATTGAATAAATCCATTGGATAAGAAAAAAGGCTTTCGACCATCAGGGATCTGGTGAGTGCATTCCCTATAGGGGACCTGCCTGCCTTTTTTTTTTTATTTCCGTTAGCGCAAGTTAGTTTGGTTCACCACATTGAACATATGTTTTCTAATTGTATTACATAACCATTGCTGCAAATATGAAGTTGAGTAATTCTTGTAGCTCCTCACATGAGTGGTGATCAAGAGCAGCTTGTTTACACCAGAGATGGATGCAAGCATAATGCCAATCCATGTCATAGAAAACACAAATTTATCTTCAAAAAACATAACACATCGTGTTGACATATTTCATAGGTTGCAAGCGGAAATGCAAAATGTTTGCAAAATATTATTTTTTTAAGAGACCCCATCAGGTTTCTACAAAATTGAAACTGTAATGTCCCTGCAACAGATGCACTTTTATACTAACCTCTCCAGCTCTTTCATTTACACATTACTAATAAAAGTGACATTAAAGTATTTTTTCCCCCATTCTAATTCTGCTTTAAGGACTTACCGTATGTGATGACTCTTGATGCCATCATCTTCTTTCTTACACTTGTTTCCAGGAGTACCTCCAACGCTGGTGCCAGTCTCTGATCGCTGTTACTTCCTGTCCCATGGAGTATGTCCAAGACGCATGCTCACAACTGCGTGCATTGACTTCTATTGTGTCTCTCCTCCTCTCCCCACTGGTGATATGGACTGCGCATGCAACCGCCCACATCATCCTCCTGCACGGCCGTTTGGAAGATGTGTTCTGCAGCCGGGAGGGAGCGGAGCAGACAATGGTAAGTAATTGTCTATTTGACAATTTTTTAAAATGTTTTTGTATATATCTACTGCTTGCTAGCAGTAAATATGTGTTAAAAAAATTAGATTTTAATTCTACTTTAAAGTGGTACTTTTTATATATGCCTGGAGCTCTGGTTTATATTGGAAAATATATTAGTAATTAGTAATTATTATATAGAAATTATAATCCCAGTGTTATGTGCTAATATATCATCAAGGATAAGGTAACAAATAGAAACATCAGAAAGCATAAAATATAATTAAATAAATTAAATGATTAACCCTTTCGCTGCCAAGGACGTATGGCATACGGACCTACAAAAGTGCTTCCAGCTGGCCAGGTCAGTATGCCATACGGACCTGGCATTTACAGTTCTACTATAAGCTGTAGGGTCTGTGGCAGCGGGGATCCGTACAAAAATCACCGAATATTATTTTGCTGATGTTAACTATATTTAACCACATTAAATTAGTAGAATGTATCTGCTCCGTTTAATAATACAATAATATAATCCAACATACATAAATCTAAGTTTTATATACCGTATTTTTCGCTCCATAAGACGCACTTTTTTCCCCCCAAAAGGAGGGGGGAAATGTGCCTGCGTCTAATTTTTTTCCTTCATTTAAAAACCCTAATAGAGTCATCAATAGTTATACACTAGTAAATAAACCAACACTCTGTTAATACAAGTTCAATTCTTAGAATTAGCTAAACTATTAAATCAATAGACTAGTTGTCACTTATTGACTGCCTAATACAATAATATATGTCTGATTATTGGATAATACGTAAATGACATCCTTTACCTGGAAAGTTATGTGTTAATGACCCAATGCATGTATCGATGTATAGGAAATCTGCCTCTGTGCAATGGGTGATGCTGAGATTAAGGCACTTTGACATTTTGCTATATGTAGTTAGTAGACCTTTGGTACTGCAATGCAGTTAAGTGACAGCTCTTTGCAAAGGAACATTGATGGACTGAAAAGATTACAGGCATATTGATTGCTATAACCCGGACACTAATAGGCCTGTTCCTTCCCATTAGAGAGCACAGCAGACGATTTGGTCTATTACAGGGTGACTGGGGATATCGATCAATAAAGCACACAGTTGCTCAGAGATGATTGGAGACTAAATAAACATAAGTATAACATGATTATAAGGTATATCAAGTATCACATCCTGGAACGATCACCTCTATTGCTCTATGATATAGAGAGAATAGCAGGATATGAACTTACCTAGAGCTCAGAAAAATAGACTCGCTGATATAACCACATATAAGGTAATATTTCGGGTAAGTCACCTGGAATAACTCGGAATTCACATTTTTAGGCCTTTAATATTACAGGCAGAGTTTGTTACAGTGTTTAAGCATTTTTTACATAATATTTAATAACATTAATATAGTATATTATAATATAGTAATTGCATAAATGATAGCAGAGTTGATGTACTAAAATACAATTTGTTACTTAATTAAAATTAATTATAGAAATGTTTTTAATTATAACATTTTTTATTATACATTTTAATATAATTGCAATGCCTAAAATTATCCTTCTCTAACTACATTTTGTGCTCAGTAAAGGAAACCTTCATATACCATAGTGGAGTTTATTTTATTACTCATTTTAAAAATACATTTTGGATGGTATTTTTGGCTTATTTAAATTATTTCAATGAATTGTTGCAAAAATGTTTTTACAAATAAATACGCTTCAGAAATATTTGATTCTATGCCTATAAAAGTAATTTGCAGCCCTGATTGAAATAAAAAAAGAGAGGAGTAGTAATTTTGTCTCCCCCCTTGCAGCATGAAAAGCTCCTTGAGAATGATGTTTTCATCTCTTCAGAGTGGGGCATTTGCCTTGCAGAGCAAAACTGTCGCTTATGAAAATTGATTGCATCAGACCACCAAAGATTACCCCAAATAACTGGTTGGAGGCTTCAGAGCTGCTTGATTCGAATCACTTTAAAAGGCCAGTAGCATTTTCTGCTTTGGTGATTCCCAATTTTGCATGAAGCATATGATAAATAATCAGCTCAGCCGACACTGTATTGTGGCAAAGTTCCCAACCAGGCCTACATAGGTCCTGTCAGAGGAATTCTCACTGTGGCCAGCCATGTGGAAGGATCTATGAAGGCAGGGAGAAATCTGCTAAGCCTCCTCATTTAGGGCCTAAATATTGTCTTATTCTTACTGCATATGAGATGAAGTTGTCTGGGACTATCTATCTATCTATCTATCTATCTATCTATTATATATCTAATCATCTATTTATCTGTGTCTATCCAATTATCTACAATATGTATTTAACTACTCTAAACATCGATCTGTCTATCTGTCTATTTATCTCTATCCAACTGTGTACAATATGTATTTCACTTATCTATCTATCTATCTATCTATCTATCTATCTATCTATCTATCTATATTTCTACTTATCTTCTAGTCTTTAAAGTAACTGCATATTTTGAAAATGGCAGGGTTTTAGGTTCCTATGCTTTTTTTAAGCTGTAATCAAACACATAGTTACATTTTGTGAAAAAAAAAAAAAAAACCTGTCCACTTTTCTATCCAGAAGTCATATAACAAATCTACCTCTTGAGTGTTGGCTGTTTGTGGCCAACAGAAATATGCATTTAAAAAAAGTACCTGAGAAGTGCACCCAAAAGTCATCATCTCTTATGTTGCCCTCACCTAAGCCCTGTCAGAAATTTATTTCCAACAGCACAAGAGGTAGATCCCCTAGAGCAATCCTGGAGCCCCTCAGAAGACTGCCTGTCATGGTAAGCAGCCGGTACACAGACTTGTACAGGATAATTGTTGAAGGAAATGGCAGAGAAGATGAGAGACCAAATCAGAGAGAAGCAATCTGAAATGCTCTTCTGTCTGAAATCACTGGTAGAATAGTCACCACGAGGCTGCAGCTGCTGATGGACAGATCCTTATTTGTAAGTATTTAATGTTCCTTAGGAAGCACTTCTGAAAGAAATTGGTATGTAATGACAGCTCTCACTGGAAGACAGGCCGATTATAAAATGCACTAACTTATCTGGTATTCAATTGAAAAGTAAATGGATGCAAGTAAGGTGAGAGTTCACTACCAATTCAAATATTTTGCTTTAACAGTCTGTAGCACTCCTGCTTTAATTCAGGCAGAAACACAAGTATGAATAATCAAACTGGATGATGCTCGTCGCAAACCTTTGTGCCTTGCACCATTTCAAATGGTCATTGAAGCTTAATGGCAAAACAATTTACATTATCTCTTTAATTTGTATTCTGCACCTTCCTCCCGAGTGATGTGATTTTCTGAAGTCCTGCTGTATTATTTTGATGCAAATGTCACTTTATGTATGTTCTCGGTCCAATTTCCTGTGTGACTGTGTATGTATTTGTGTGTGGGTTTGTGTGTGTTTCCATTGTGGGAAAGAAATGCTAAAATAGGTAGAAAATAGGCAATGAAGGGAGTTTTTGTTACCCCTGCTAATTAGAGTCAACAGTAGCTTTGCAGCAACAACATGAATCCTTAAGATTCATGAGTGTTGGATTAATGGCTGTCAGTCAGCAGACATCATTGCACTCTTGATGTCTTTTGTAACATGTTAGCTGTCTTTCTTCTTGTCTCAGTCTCTTGTCTGTGCCTCATATCCTCCCTTGTTTAGATGTACAGACACAAAACCATCACCAAGTCTTACAAAAAAAAGAAAAAGAAATAAAATAAATAAATGTAAAAATAGTATATATATATATATGTGTGTGTGTGTGTGTGTGTTTGTATTAGGCTAATACTTGTTAGATAAAAATAGCAACAAGTAACAGTCACCACAAACACACACACACATACAAATAACTGCCCCACAATCCCATGGGTGCAGTGCTATTGTATTTAATACCATTATGACCTCTCTGGAGTTAGGAGATGGGTGTAAGGTCCCAGTACTGGAGGTCCCAGCATACTACTTGGCCTGTCAACAAATCTCAGCCTCAGGGGACCTTTGACCCCCGACACTCAAGCTCTGACAAAGTAAAGTTAAAAAAGACTGCAACTATTTTAAAGTATTTTCCTTGAAAATTAATTTTAAAAACCTTCCACTATACTTACACAATCCTCAAAAGCCATGTGTGTTAGGTAAAAAAAAATAAGCTGCAGCAGGGATGACAGAACTATCACCTCATATTGAAATCACCAAGAGACAGATCTGACTTTGACTAACCTTAGCATCCAAAAAGATTGCACGTAAAGGCTTTTTCTCATTAGCACCTAAAATGTACTACTTTAAAATGATGTTGTTCTATAACTACTGAAAAAATATTCATTAGAACATATTTGCCTTTTACTTGTCATAGCCATTATATCCATTCACCAGCACAAAACATAAAGAGTACAGCCAGAGAAATAAAGATGTTTTAATTTTAACAACAGCAGCAAGATAATCATATAGGGATGAATGGTTTATTGAGATACATGAGGTTGCAAGCCAAACACAACAACTCCAAGGCCCCAAGGGTGTTCATTGCATGTAATATATGCACAAGCTAATTTATTATACTGTGACTAATTTCCATTTCTTGTGCTTAGAGTTGCCTTGCTAATTACAGGGATGTTTTCTTAACTTTGGTAATTATGTTTTTTTGCTTTATACAGGCAACAGAGGAAATGAATGAGGGTGAATTTGCTGAGCACTCGGAGGCAGATGCACCCAAGTGAGAAGAAATATGTGTCAGACATTAACAGGGACAACATACCTAATCAGAAGCTTCCAAATCTTTGATCAGTCCAACAGGCTGCAATGGGATGTATTTGGAAAAAAATATTTGATAGAACTCCACATAATTAGATTGGCTGGCTTAATTAAAGGAAGAAGAGTGGGAAGAAAAGAAGTTTGTCTCTAAACAGGAGCTGTCTATTCTGCACAGGGCTCTGATGGTTGGGTAGACAGATCCCAGGAGGTCCTCCATACAAAGCTTACCTCCTACTGGGCAAACACACTCTTCTCTGTTTTCACATCCAAATCAGGCCACCAAAGAGTATTTCAGATTCATGACATAGTGATGGAGCAGAAAGCCAAAAAGCAAAGACGGCCCTGACAAATTTATTAAAATGGATACTGCTCTTCAATCTGTATAACCAAATCAAAGAGTGTTAAGAAATGCCGAGAGGGGTTTCATCAAGAGCAAACTCATCTAAAAAGGGACAATGGTCTACAATGGCCAGTTATGGTGTTAATAGCATTATGAAATTGTATATGATTTTCTTCTTTCAAATTTGACTTCAGACAATTGTCTGAAATGATCAGTATTATACGCCATTATCAGGCATTGCTCCGGTCTAACCTACCCAAAAATATTCCTGTCAGACATAAAGAACTGTGTTATGGTCTTTTTTAACAACATTCGCAACAATCCACATTTACCTGACAAAAATTGCCTGCTTATGAGATGCTATAAGGCTAGAGCTACATTGGTGCTACAATATTTACAAGCGATTAAACACAAAGGAGCCCCACACTGTGCCTGCATGTTATGACTCATTCATAAAATGCAGGTCATGGAGTGAAGCATGCGGTATCTTACAGGTTGCTTTCTACATAATACTGCAGAGAATACTGTATGGTAGGAGAAGAGCGTGGTCACATGACTTTAGTTACGGGACTGGGCTCTCCTCCTCCCTGCCCTTTTTTAAAAATATTTATTGAAATGAATGGGACTTCACTTACTTCGAAGCAAGCGAAGCACTAACCATATGTATAAAGCATATATACTGAATAAAGCTTTAGCCTAGTGATTCAGTAATAAACAGATGGAACAAATAGCTCCCTGTGGTGTAAGCTACACAAGTAGCATGTAGTAGCAATCAAACTCACACAATTTGAGTATTTTGATATAATTCAAGATTAATTGCTGGTATATGCGACTTATGTAGTTTACACAATAGGGGGCCTTTTTTACTGGTTAACCAATCAATCACTGATATTAGTATAACAATTTTAGTAGTACAGTTAAGCTAATTTGCTTGAGTAGCTCTGGAACTGCAAACTGAAAATAATGGTAGCTGTAAAGTTCATAGCCCAACAAATGAATTTATGAATCACAAGTCTTAACACGACATGGGTCTAGCCCACAGTAGCTGATGTACTACACAAGCAATCAACTGTAATAAAATCTATTTAATAAACAAGAATTCAGTTATAGTTTGACATGTGATCTCTACTAAATTCTTTGGGTAAGTAAGGTCACCTTACTTACCCAAGGGCCATATGTGGGTAAGAGATATAGTCCTAATTCCATCTTGGGCCATCAAATTTAAATAGAAAAAGCAGCTCTGGCTGCTATTCTCACCCTATCTTTGTCTCTGCCCTTCAAAGACTCACCTAGTCACCCATTCAGTGTGGGGTTGAATGACGCCTAGATGTATTCAACCAAGTTCCTGTGAGTCTAGGACGTCAAGACTCTGCCTCCCTGACATGCACTCACAAGAGAATTCTGCAGAGAGCGAGACCATGTAATTTCGGTCCATAATAGAAGTCACCAGCACTTTTTATTAAACTGTCACATGCGTCATACAGCCTACGTTTCGGGGCCACGTAGGGTCCCTTCTTCTGCGCGACATAGTGACAACAACAAGTATGCAACTTCAGCTTTAAATAGTGAGGCAACACAAAATACACCAGGTATTATCGATACCATGTCATTGCGGACACCATCCTGTTTTTTCACCAGTTGTCCTGCAACGGCTGTGTCCCAGAATCAGGGCCACAATGACGGTTGTGTTGTCTGGGGATGAGAGGCACACAATGATAGGAGAGTTGATGTTGGTTGAGGCTGGAGCAGTAGGCTAGAGTTGTTGACTGCCCACTGAGGATTCATCAGCTGAACTGTCAGTAGTGGCCCAGGCAAGTGAGTGATCTCTGACATCATGCAGCAAGTATGCTAGTGGGGTAGCATGTAAAGTTGTTTGAGTGGGGTATCTGCTTTCTGCTCTCCCCGTCTTCCTGTGCACCTGATCTGTGTTTACATTAGCAATTGCAAGGCAGGAAGATTGTCAGCCCCCTGCTGGCATAGGGGAGCAAAACAATATGAGAGAAAATTAAAGTGAAAGTATTTTTCTCAGGACTTTGAGGATAAATTACTCCTTGGTGCCTGTAGTTACAGAGGTCAGTGAGAGCTTGTTCAGAAGTACTCTTACCACTTGTAAGGATTATGTAATGGAAGTGAAGGAATTTCCATAGCATGGCCACATTTTTTTTACTAAGAATGAAGAATATATCTGAAAATGTTAATACAAGAGGGTCTGAATGATGTACCAGCATCCCATGAAAATATTGTTTGTTTATTATTCTATTATTATTTTAATATAGTTCAGTATTTGCACCATCCCACATGGTTGCCATAAAAAAGCAATGTTTTTCTTTTTATTATTATTTTAACTTATTAGTATTTTAACTTAGTGAAATAATATTACTATTACTGTGTTTCTTTTTGTAATATTCATAGGACTGCTATAACAATCATTATTTTGTTTTATAAGATCCATAATGATTATGCTTTTATTGATATTGATAACATGTTGTAATGGTTACCATTAGCAGTGAGAAGGACATCTAAGACACATGATCATTGTCTCTGTTTCTTCTTATCAATTTGTCACCAGCACACATAACTGTTATTTCATGTTGTCACTAGTAGAGTTGTTTTTGTAGTGTTGTTATAACGATGTTTTCAAAATGATTTACATTGTATCATATTGTACCTTTCTATGCATACCTGGCTTACATCAGCGAGGTAACTAGCATTTATATTTCTATGAATTTTTCGCAGCCACAAGGCCACATTGTGGAAGTCTTGTACATAAGAACTGCCTGAATTGGTTGCACGCATAGGAAATACCAATAAAACTGTGGCACAGCTTTTATTAATTTGGTGCAGGACTTTCTAATACTGCCATAACGTCAGAAAAGTGTTGGAAATGTTGCAAATGCTTTATTGAATCACCCAAATGTGTTAAGCATACAAACCTAAAGTCCTCTTTTTCTTTGGAAAGTTAAAGTACTTCCTCCCAACTTGATTCTTCCATTGTTAATATTTCTATTTGTTCTTCTTTTTGTTTTACAATTTCCACTATTTTTCTTTCATTAGTATTTTTGCTAAACATGTCCTAAAAAAATTCTTCCTTAATCTGACCTTCAGCTACATAACTATCTCTACCTCTACAAACACCTACTCTTGGTTGAAAATCCTTTATTCTTTTCTGTTACCCCCACTATAACATTTCCTTCCCACCCTTTGCTCATATGCTCATATACTTCCACTAATTATGTATTGTTTTTCCTTTCCATGATCTCTCATTACTTTTGAGTAATGCATTAGCTTCTCCTTTTTACTCATTTACATTTACTATCATTCACCCTTATTTTTCTATTAAACATTTATGGGTTTTTTTCTCCTGCCTATTTCATCATACCAGTCCTCCCTGATTTTCTTTTTGTTTGGTCTCCTGGCTTTTTGCTTTCTTAGTTTACTACCAATAGATTTCTAGGTCTACACTTTTTCTTTCCAGCCTGTATTCCACTTCCTGTCTGTGCCTTTTCTTTATGTCTTTCTTTATAAATGTACCTAGATCATATTTTTCTTCTCTACGACTTTCTTCTTGTTTAAACTTTTCAGTATTACAGTCCACACCCATTTAACACTGCTGCTACTATACACATCAGATCCATTTTGTTACAATGCTTTTATAAATGCAGTTAGTCAACCTGCAGTTAGCCAATACATATGAATGTATGGTTTATGTATTGGGGTGTCAGCCAAGGGGGATGGGGTCCACTGTGCACTCACTGGCTGAGGCATTGATAAGCCAGATAAATCAAGGGGTATAAAGGGGTCCAAACTTTACCAGAAGATCCGTGGCATAGGCTTTGCACCCAGGGCAAATGCCATACATCTCTTCTCTAGTGCCTGGGTTCTGACGCCACTGTTGCCTAGTAATTTCTCTACTGGCTGTGGCTGCCCGACAAGTTACTACAGGGCAGCCACAATTGTTTCCTACAGACTGTGGAGGGTGACCATAAACAGGGAACAGTCCGTCATGCCACCCCTCCTATGCACTGCTGCCACCGGAGTAGGGCTTGGGAAGCAAGGAGAAAAAAACCCCAGACTTGACAGGTTATAGTGAGGTGAAACAAAAGAAAGCAAAGGCCCACCACTGAAGACCAGAACGACTGGTTAAGCTCACATTGTCATGCAGTCCCAAAGGGAGAGGCAGAGTTTCTAGATGCACATCTGGTAGGGGGCAAGCAGGTTCTCCATTTGCAAATGAAAACATGTGCAGAGGTGTTGCAGAACAACCTCATGGATGCATTTGCAAAGAGTCGCAGAATCCCCTCTCATTCCTAACATGCCTCCAATCCTCAAATTAATGAAAGGAGGAGCAACAGTGGCAATGTCTGCCTTTGTGATGCTTTTAAGTGCCAGTGCAGGCAGCAGTCACAGTCAGCGCCCAAACCATATGACTGTAGACTGCTTAGAGTCCAGTACAATATACTCTAATATTCATTTCACCTTCAAAGGTGCCTGGTCTGCCCTGTAAAACTGCAGCCTATTAAAACTGCTTACATACTAAGCATCAAGTTTATAAACTTATCTATTAAAACTTTAGTGAATCAGGTCAGCTGAAAGAAAAGTTAGCGTGCAAACACAGACATGCAAGCTGATTTTACCCTTTAGTCGATCTGGTTCACTTAAATTGCTTGGAGAAAATGTATACGCAATTAGGGGTTACTGGTAATAAAATTGCCCATATCAAGGTGTATCACACCGGCGGACACTTGATAAATACATATTTTTTATAAAGGGGCATATATTTTAATATATCCTAGATATACTAATTTAGATTATGTGGGTACGGTATTGTGCCAATCGGCACAAGAACTACAAATAAAGTTAGATATTAAAACATAATAGACAAGGTAAGTTACTTTACTGCATGCAAAGCGATATTTGTCACATTTAAGCTCCCTTGATGTGTCACGTCCACCTGAGCTTAGTAAAACATTACAGATCTTGTCAGTTAGGTTCACCACATATCTTATCATTTCTGTGTGAACGTACATTGCTGCATAGAACAAGCTCAGCATAACAGTGTTCTAGTGTTATTTGGTATTATGAATCCATTAGACTTCCTTCATGACCCTTTAGTGAGTTCAGCTTTCTATGAGCTTCTATAGATACAGTTGAATAGGTGTGCATTTCAATGTAGTGCAAAACAAATAGTTACAGTATTCTTATAATAACTATTGCTACATGCTAGGGACAGACAGGAGAACAGAGCTGCTGACTGGTTGTGGTAACGGCTAAAAGCAGGGCAGGTCAAATGGTTGTGGTAAGGGATTAGAAAGGCAAGGTCCAGACTGTTATGAACCAACATTTCTGCTATAACAGGCAGCAGGTTACGCCTGTGGAATGGGAATTTATTAATTTGCCCAAGGATAGGATATAAGTGCTGCTATCTTTAGGGAGAATTCCAGTCTTCAGAACATCATCTGGAATCAGGTTGCGTGTGCTTGCTCTTTTTAGTTTTTGTTTTTGTTTTTTTTAGTGAGCAGTACCAAGGATAAGTATTTCAAATACATTCAAAGAAGCTTTGAACAATGCCCTCTAATCAATAAAAGTGGATTCTGCACTGTATTAAAGTGCATTGTGTGTAACAGCTACTATGCTCGCAGGAACTCACAGAAGCAACATGTATTTTTTCCTCTACAGCCAAAATGTCTATGAAACATATGCCCCTACTTTCATCTTTTTAATTAATTTACACGTTTAGTACTAAATTATGAGCTTCACTGGTGAAATTTACTATTAAGGAAAAAGTAAAGTATTTAAAGGGAACAGATATTCTGAGATATTATTGCAGTGTTTACCTGAAAGTCCAACTCCTGGATGCTTTTAAATTTACACAAGCATTGGGGCCCGCCCTGCATTGCATGAGTTAAATGCTCAATTGGCTGGGGTGGGAAGGGGGGATAAGTGAAAATACTATCCTTATTCCTAGGGTTTGGGCTGCATATAAAGAATGAGAGGCAGGGGCAATGTGAGCTTAGAGTAGTGTATTGGGATTTAACAGGGTATGGAGAGGAGAAGGTATTCAGAGAGAGTATTATATATGGTAACTAAGGCAATCTGACATGCACGCCGCTCCTGAGGAAGTTCATTGGATGCAATGCACTGTGTGGGCAAATACTGTGATGTCAGACACCACCAGGAAGGAAGGAAACAGCCTCCCACTTCAGAGCTTGTCTGTTTTAATAAAGCTTTTTATTGGTTTTACCCTATGGTATCTCTTTATTTTATGTCTGACACTAGGTAACAGGTGCATCCTATAATCTGACTGGGGAGATCATGTTTTGGATTGGAAGTTGGCTGGTCCTTTATAACAAAATTGCTTCTGACCATCTTTGTAATAAAAGTGTGATCTGGTGAGTGTGTGTTTAAAGGAACTCACACTGAGGTGTTCACGCACAGAAGCATTGATTTTCATATTATCACTGAGTGGACTGTTTTCATTTGTATACTCTCACTTACTTTATATGGTTTACTTATTGTGTGTATTCAGTACATTATTGCATTGAATTAATATTCTGCTGTTTAGTGTTTATATAGCACCTGTTATAGTTTAGTTATATTTCATTGGAGGAGTGAATATTAGGGTGCATTTGTGCATGGACCTGGATCAATGCCAGTTACTGTTAAGGCACATTGTTGTCTATATGCCCCATTTACTGCTCCACAATGCTGGTGTCATAAGCAGCATAGTGCAAAAATACAGATATGCTGCATTTTGCTGCGGTGCACTGGATCACACCGCAGGTCACAGGCACTGCACCACACCACGCTGCTGTGTGGAGACCTCAATGGAGTGTACACTCCAAATAAAGTAAAAAAAAAAACTAAACAGCATGGTGCACTTAAACATTGCTTCTGGACATTACTCATTCAGCGTGCGGGCACTAAAACTAAGAACAAGCCATTAGGGTATAAATCTACTTTAGCTACTGTTGAGATAACATATCAACCACACAAGCATATGCATTGCTAAACCCAGACAGCTGGATTTCTAGTACTTTGACTGTAACATGCACTACACTATGCTGGTAGCACCAGGTGGAGCAATATCCATCCCAGCGCACCCTTCATAGTTTAGGCCCAACAACACTTGAAAGACTCAGGAGTCGGGAGAAGGCACAGTAGGACCTCTGCAGCTCACTCTGGTATACCTAGGAATGTCCAATGCTCCTTGGCTCTCTCTAGTAGCCATACAGCACTGCCAATCAGCACCTATACTTCTACAATGTTTGCATTTGTGTATTGACATCACAAGTGACATCACGGCACATCCTCTCAAAACCCAAGCTCGGTCAGAGCTGCTGTAACTCTGTCCAGCTTCTCCTTACAGCAGTAGATCACTGCTATAGTGACCTATTGCTCCCTGATTGCAGTCAGTAATAGATAACTACTAGAAGTAATCTGCTGCTGCACAGGGGGGGTTCGATCTGGTCTCTACTGAACAAAATAAGTCCCCAGGTTGCAACACTGATTGCGGAATATCAGGATGACATTTGCATTCACCTGTGTGCGCTGCATTGTCGCTTTGATAAAAGGAATAAAGCTCTCCTAAAGTACAACAAATACATTCATTTTGACCTTTACATTTTAACTTCACCGAAAAGTCATACTAATTTTAATTAGCATACTTAGTGATTATATTGACTGATTACATTCTGTGGTAAATGAATGGGGGTGCACAAACTATGGAAACGTGATGGAATAATTACAGGAAAATGCATTTTTTCTATTTTATCATTTATTCCCATCAGAAACCAAGGAAATACATAATAATAATTATAATAATCAAATGAATAATAATATGTCATAATGTATACAAATTTTGCTACCATCTGATGGCAGCTAATGGCTACGATGTAAGAAGAAAAAAAAAATAAACAGAGCAGAGAAAGGTTTACTCTGCTCGATGGTAACCAGGGATGCTGATCTGTCTGTGCAAGTGGCCGGAGCCAGCCGTGAGATGACGGCCGGCTCCGCCCAGCAGTCAGTAGCAGGCTGTTGGCCGGCCAGCTTCGGCTTTCACCTCGGCTCAGTCGAGCCAAAGCATATGCCTTCGGCTCGACTGAGCCGCTCGGACAACTTCGGGAGCTGTACGAGCTATAGTGAATAGCCCGCACAGCAGCCCTTCGGTTCTAGCCGAAGCTGCTGCTAGATCCTTTGGCAGCTTAGTGAATAGACCCCACAGTTTTTTGTTTTTATTTTGTGTGCACAAAATCATATATATTTTTTAAAATGCTCCTGTGTCCGGCAGTTTATGTGTGTCTGTGAGATCCTTGCTTGTGGCACAAAAAGTAAGGCATATTTTGTAGGTGCAAGGACTATGACATGTGTGCATTGTATACAGCAATTAGGCTCAGATTCTGTTTAAACATCCCCTTTCTGACTACTCCCATTCCCTTTTGACGCACTCTAGATGCAGCCCACCATTCACCATACGTGCTATGTACACTGCAGATTTCTTGCCTTTGGTGCCCCAGGTATTTCACAATCCCAGCAACACCCCTGCACTAAGAAGTGCTTGTCTGTCTCTTGTGTGCATTAGGATATTTTGGTCATCAGAAATAACTCTTTGCATAGCAATTCCGTCTTGTGTTAGCAACACAATTGTTTTACTGACAATACTCTATATTTTAATAATTTATATTCTCATTTTTAAAATATGGTTTGCCATTAGTAGCATATATAGATAAAATATTGTGTTTAAGTGTTTAAATGGGCCAAGCGATCAGCCATAGCCAGGGGCGTATTTACCGCGAGGCAAACTAGGCGTTTGCCTAGGGCGGCACCCTCCATCGTGGCGGCTGCTCCTCTGGTGCTGCCGTACGCAAACGCCTAGCGCCGCGGTTCAGAGATGATGAAAGAACCGGAGCCCTTCTCAGCGCACGGGGACGCGGTCGGCGACTTGCGGGGACGCGGCCGGCGGCTTACTAACACCTGCACGTCGGCTTGCGGGGACGCATGGGACACATTCCAGCAGTGGTCAATAAAGGCATAGCATTGTCTTGATTTCATTATTATTATTATTATTACAGGTATTTTATTGGCGCAGACAATTTACGCAGAACTTTACATAGTTGCACATTCACATCAGTCCCTACCCTATCTCACATGCATACAATGAGGGCCAGCTTAGAGAGGAGCCAATTAACCTACCAGCATGTCTTTGGAGTTATTATGTAATCCAATTCATATCTAGTTAAAGGAGAACTATGAGGTGAGTGCTTTTCACTCACCTCATAGTTCTAGCCGACCTGTGACAATGAGACTGTCACAGGTTGGCTCAGTAGATCGGCAGGTGAGCGAATATATACCGGCGTTCGCTCACCTCTCGATCCTGTCACAACTTTCTGCCGTGACAGGGGAGGGGCTGGATTCCCCCCTCCCCGCTCCGATCCGCCAGCGCTGACTGGCATAACGGACGGGGGAGGGGGCGGGTACAGCTGGCTCTGCCTCTACATAGGCAGAGCCAGCTGTCACTCACGCAGCTGGGCCGATCTCGACATCGATGGCGGGATTCGCTCCGGCTGCGGTGTCTCAGTATACCGCGAGCTGTAGTTCGCAGTATACTGAGCTTAGGGTAACGGGAGGACGCTAGTTTGTGTCCTCCCGTTACCCTAAGGAGAACTATGGGGAAAAGCCCTGACCCCATAGTTCTCCTTTAAGCTTTCATTGTGTTGCCTTTAGGTTTGTGTTTTTATAATTATTATATAATGTGAAATCTGTATTTTTTTAGTTATTTTTTACATATTACACATCCATGTGTCTATATTATAAACATGTGTGTATTATATATATTGTATATATATACACACACACACACACACACACACACACACATGCCAATCTGCAATCTATATCCCATAGTCAGAAGTAATAGTCACTTAATACAGTATCTTCAAACCAGCTAGAGCAAGTCGCAGAGTGAACATTAACCTGGTTTGCTTGCCAAGACAGTGCAAAGAAAAACCTTCACATAATAATTTCCAAACATTAAAATGACTCCATTGTCATTATAGCTGAGAGATTGAATTCGCCTCATCAAAGCGGAGTATGACAGGTGACTCAATAGGATGGTGCCAAGCGGAGAGGCAAGAAGATTAGCAGGGCACTGATATCATTATTTCCGCCTATCACAGATTCGGCAGGGAGGCAATTGTAATTTCTGGGCTTATTAGTCTGCATTCGGAGGAAAAAGCCGAGTGATAAACCTCACTCTGACAGCTAGGCATTTTGCAGCAAGTGCTGTCATAGTGACACTTACAAAATGCCAATGTGGATATGTCCTTATAATCCTCACTAATAGAGGTTAAAGCACAGTACAAAGGAACGCTTATCAGCAATCAGTCCACTAATAGCATTTGCATTTTTACAGTTTAATATAGTAATTAGAATGTTATTTTAAGTTGAAACAATTAATGTTGCAGTGAACATACTATTAACTTTTTTGAAAACTACTAGAAACCGTCATATATTTATGTATTTCTTACTGTTAATTTTTAATCTGGCATTCAAGAGCAAGGAACTAGGTTTAAAGGAAGGCACTTCATATACATTGCCTAGCTTGGGTTGCCAGAGGTATAGACATGCCAGGCATTAATGCAGACCCTCATATACTAACGCTCCCTTTGCTCATCTGCTGCTTCAGATGCCCAGAAGAGAAAAAATCAAGAGTAAGCTCAACTGTAATGTGGAGCTTACCCAGGGCTAAGGACTCCCTACCATGTGACAGCACCAGATGCCTAAGCAGCCGATTGACAAGCACCAGTGCTGTCATGTGGGAGAAAAGTGTGCCTCATGCTCCCCATACCTCAGACTTGGGAATTTGCAGGAATTTGGCTGGCATTTACAGATAATCAGGGCAATTATCAGAACTTTGCTGAACCTGTATTTGCTTAGGCTTATGAGATAGCTCAACATAAGCAAAATTCTCATCATCTGGTCCTGGGCAATGGAAGAGAAGCTTCTGTGTATTAGTGACAGGCAAAGATCAATGACAGGAAGAGATGATTATGGGGGAAGGGAAGAGGAAGATTTGCAAGCAGAGCCTGATCACCCAATAGACAAGATAGAGAGGTGCCCGGGGGCCTGAAGAGGCACAAGTTATTTTTTTCTTGACACAGTGTTAAAAATCTGGTCACAGCTAAGGTTCTCTAGTTCTAGAAGTGGGAGAATAACATGGCTGATGACCTTCTTATTGCAGTGCCCACAGTGTATTGTAATGATTTCCTGGTTTTTTTTGCCTATTGTGTTGTGACGATTCCCGTTTTTGCCCACATATTGTGAGGATTGCCTGTTTTTGCCAGTATTTTGTAACAATTGCCTGTTTGTTGCCCTCTTATTGTCAGGATTGCCCATTTATTGTTAACCTCTGTTTAGTGTCACAATTGCCCTTTTGTAGCTCATATATTGTATCAATTACCTGTGTGTAGTCTGTGAATTGTCAGGATAGCCATGTTTTACCAATGTATTGTCAAGTCAGTGCTGTTGTGTTTCAGGAACATGTTACTTTGCTTTAATCCCCTGAAGGCCTGTTGCTATCAAACCATGCCCTCTAAAAACTAGAATAATGTAGCCCTGCACCTAATTTACCACTGTTAACTCCTTCTGCCCTCCACACCCCTCCCCCACACTCCCGCCCTCAGAATCTCAGTCTCATAGACTTCTAAAAGTTCTTGGATATGCCTATATTTGGAAGTACCGGGTATTTATTGTCTGTACCCAGCAGCTGAGGGAAGGTGAGTTTTTGGGAATGGGTGAAGTTAAGTGACCCTATAGCTTTGCCCGTAACCCGTAACCCTAACTATTAACCTCAGCAAGAAAAATCACACGATCATAGCAAAGCTTACTACATTATTCTGGTGACAACTATCCTATTGCTTCTTTTAATCTAAACAACCAAAAAGGGAAATGTTAAAAAACAGGAATATTAAAAGTAGATGTAAACCTTAACTTGAAGATATTTAGTTTGCTAAAGCATAATATATCAAAAACACCGGGCACCGGGCGGGTAGTTGTTTTCTACATTTAGCCCTGTTTTGGGCAAGCAGGGCCAAATGTAGGGCAGGGAAGCCACCACTTGTTTTGTACAAGTGATCTCGGCAATGTCACCAAGATTACTTGTATGCCTGCATACAGGGGGCGCATTGAGGAACCTGGCATTGGGACAGCAGAGAGAGTAAATCCCGCCCTGGCGGTAGGTGGAGATCTGTAGTTCAGCAGGCAGGACTGACAACCCTGGTTGGGACTTCAGTGCAGCAAAGATATGGAGTTGTCAGCTCAAACAGGACGTTAGGAGCACACTAGACTTCTGGCAGATCAATATGTATTTTTCTGTACTTGCAACATTTAAAAATAAATAAAACATGGGGAAATGTATTGCAGAGATGTGCTGCATATGCTTTTTATTTTTTATATTTTACCCATATATACACTTCAGCATAAAACAATTATTATATGCTTATATCCACAAGTTTAATATTCTTTTAATACAAATGTAACTCAAGCACACGCTTATAGAAGCCTAAACCTGTATAACTATTTTTTACTAAATTGAGACTTTCTTCATATGTTGGTAGTTCTTTATTAACATCATAGTAATAAGAAGTGAATACTTTTCCCTGTAGCATATCAGTTAGTGCTCTTAATACACTATATAGCAATGGGGGCAAAAATTACTTCACCTCTCTCACCTAAACACCTAAATATATTTCAGCCCTTATGATGGCAGAGTAGGTTAAAAGGGCCAAACATTGCTGTGAAAAAAGGCCACTCATTTTCCCATATAACTATTAATTTTTAGGGCACACAAGCCAAAACAACCAAAGGCATTTCTCAATATAAAAATTACACATGGTAAAGCGATTAAATAAGTGCCACGTTAGGGAGGCCATGAAATTCAGTCCCTTAAGTGAGTGTCAGTGAATTTAATTTGTTTCAGGTCAATGGATATTATGTAAAGTTATTAAACACAAAGGTCACAAGGTTGCATAGGAAATTCACACACATGACATGCAGCCAGGAATAATTAATACGACATTCGTATGTTCCTCTAGTATGATGTGTAAGGAATTTTACCACAATATGCATGACACCATCTTTATTTTTTAATTGCTTTTAAAACTACACTTTTTAATGCCCCTAGGATTCATCGCTGGTTCAGTATTTTTAACACAATCCTTGAAGACAATATCTATATGAATGGTATTTCACAAACCGCAATTCCCTACACAATTTCCATCTTATTATATTGATGGAGCACTGGAACAAGATGTCAGAATTACAATATTTATGCAGTACTTGGTTATCTTAGTTAATTGGCAGATAAGACATAGGTTACCATTTATCAAAGGTTTACAGCCATCTAGGGCTACGGCTAAGCCAAATGCCATTTTTCTGATGGTGTTTCGAGACATCCTCATATATTAAGTGACTATTTTTTTTACCCTTTTCCATCCTTCAGTTGTCACTATCACAGAAAATAAGCTAGTGCCGCTCTGTTCATTATTATAGCTAATGTACATCTTAATTTATTTAACACTTGTGTACTATACAGTATATGAAATAATTTTCATTGAAAAGCAAATGCATTATAAAAGAATACATATTAAGAGGGTTAAGCCTGCTGATTAACAATTGTTGAGTAAACATCAGAGTAGAATAGATTGTACACTTAGCAAACTAAATATTCACCTAGCTTAGTACATAAGCTGATGTTTTGTTTAATTTTGAGTACCCAATCATTTGCAAGAGAAATTTTAAAAATACAGTTTTTCCTGGATATGATTGGATGATTGAATTGAACACAGCTTCACCTTATTGACTAAGCTCTATATTCCTTTATTAAATTAACCCCAGTGGCTTGCATAGTGAGAAAGATCAGTAAAGCACAACCACCATGTAGCATAGGTGTGGGCAACACTAGACCTCCAGCTGTGCTTTAACTACGAATCCCAACATGCCCATGCCTCTGGGATTCATGTCTGTAACTGTCAGTTTTGCAATGCCTCATGGGACTTATAATCCCACAATGTTCCACAACAGCAGGAGGGCCAGAGTTGCCCAGCCCTGCTGTAGTACTGTGAAGCAGGAAGCAAAATCTGTGTATGTAATAATACAATATGGCAGTTTCTGTGTACCTTTATAATAATAAACTATACATGAAATCTAGTTTGTTTGTTACCTAAAGTAAAAAAGGGCTGCTGACAGGCATAAAGTACCTCTTGCATTCCCATTGGCCCATCATTATAACGGGTTACCTCATTGGCCAATAGGAATGTGTTGGAGACAAAATGGGGCAGGCAAGCTTCAAAAATATGAGGAAATGCTCAAGATTTGCCAATCGGAAATTCCAT
>NW_017306340.1:1764389-1778820 GCF_000935625.1 Nanorana parkeri
GATAAATCAAAGATGGAGGGGGGGGGGGGGGGCATTTGGGGCTAAAAAGTACTGTAGGTATGTGCTGGTATCTCTGGCCATCTGAACCTGTAAGTCATTTTAACATTTTAATTTATTTCATTGATTACTGATTAGATTAGAAAAATGTTTAGAAACATTTACAGGGTTATTCCCAAAAGTGAAGAGTTTGGAGAAGGCGGGAGAAGTGAACAAACTAGGACAACATAGCTGAGCTTGAAAGTGAGTTGAATTGGAGAATTTTTCCAAATCAGCTATGTTGTCCTAGATTGTTCACTTCTCCTGCCTTCTCCAAACTCGTCACCCCTTTGTGAATAACCTTGTTAGTAATTCCTTTGCAAATGTAGATTATTAGTCTGAATATACTGTATATATGGAATTGTAGGGCGATATAGTTTCTAAAACACACCAGACTTCCTGCTGAGTAACCCAGTATAGGAATACTGCCAACAAGCCATTTACATCTAGTTCAGCATAAAATGGCTGATTGCTTAGATCAGCAAGTTGAACACCACCAATAAAAGCTATGCCGACTAGATAATTTTTTAAACAACATATAATTTGTTTGAATGGTAAGTGCATGATCTCTGCACAGCATGTGATCATTAGTGTCAACCAAGGACACATTCAGGACAATTTTTTCCTGTGGTCTGCAATAAAGACTGCCTGGATCATACGGTTCCCATTCTAACTAATTTAATGATTTTTAGGGAATTATTTAGTTTCCATCACATAGCAATTACTGGGCAGTGAATGTGTGACCAAGTGATTGTATGGATACAGTAATATATCAACACCTCATTTATTTCTATATATTTCATAAGACTGTGCAACCTATTTATTATTCGAACACGCTTAATAATTACATTATAATCAGACAGATACTTTTGATGTCTCTATCCCATTGGGGAGAACTTCCTTAATTTCAGGTCCCTTAGGCACAACAGGAAGTAGGAAGCAATCTCTCCAAAGTGAGGCAAATCCTCTCTTGGACAGTTGTCCACAAAACAATTGTCGTCATTGGATGATTTCCTATCTATTCCTATTCTAGTGCACAACTCAACATTTTGAATATGGCTGTAACACGAAACATGATCCAAAAGGTAAACTTAAGCTGGCCATACACTAGTAGATTTCCGAATGAAAGATGTTTCTTTACCAATGAAAAATCTTTCTTTACCACCTGATAATGCCATTGGACACTTGACGAATGTTGAACAAAATTTTGTTTTAATTTAACATTCGATTTTGGAATGAATAGGGTTTCCCGAACGTAAACCACATTTACTGTTAGAATTTTTCACCCTGCTCCTTGCACAACGGTCAAAATCAACCGTCGATTTGATCCCATCAACTAACAAATAGTCGAATGAAAGATCTTTTGTTCATTTGGAAATCTACTAGTGTTTGACCAGCTTTAGCCTTTATTATTGACCTTTGGTTCTCTCAATATGTTGAGATGCCTCTGATCATACAGCAAATCCCACCAATAAGTTAGACATTCTGAAGCAATGAGCAATACAGCCAGGGCAGGATTTACTCTCTCTGCTGCCCCAAGGCCAGGTTCCTCAATTCCTCAATTACCCATGGAGAATGGCAGACCTGCAGGCTGCATACAAGTGATCTCTGCGACATTGCTGTACATTTAGCTCTGCTTGCCCAAGCAGGGCTAAATGTAGAAAGCAACTACCCGCCTGGCACCCAAAATTGAGTGTCCTGGATGTCGGGATATAGGAATTCCACACCCCTGCTACACCCTACTCCCTGCTGCCCCGAGGCCGGGCCTTGGTTGGCCTTGTGAGAAATCCAGCCCTGAATACAGCAACATGATGTGTATTTTTAATTAAGCTTATGTTTCTAATACACACATATATTGTATATTTACTGTACTGAAAATGCACACTTTAGCCAAAACTTAAAAAGAAGCCTTTTAACACATACAAGAATGTTAGCCTACTTGGCTACAGCTTCTGTGTTTTATCCAGGTATAGCTGTAATGCTATGGGACACCAAAGTGCTAAAAATCATATTTCTGCCCCATGTCCAGAAAACACGAATTCCTGAGGTTATAAATGCACTGGATGGTTATTTCCTATTCCAGAGAAGAACAAGTCATCAAACAAAAAGCTGCATCTCTCTGGCACACACAGAGAAAGAAGCAGAGTCACGTGACAAAGAAAATTCAGTTCTCCATCAGGCTAAAAGAAAGACTCACAAAGTCATGTGACATCATACAAAGAAAACCAAGCACAGAGTCATGTGACAAGAAGCTTCAGTTCTCCATCATGCTAAAAGAAAGACTCACAAAGTCATGTAACAGGAAGCCACATATCTCAATCACAAAAAGAAAATGACGCTAAGAGTCATGTGACAAACTGTTTCAGTTCTCCATCATGCTAAAAGAAAGACTCAAAAGTAATGTGACAGGAAGCTATATCTCTTCACCACACAAAGAAAATGAAGAACAGAGTCATGTGACAAGAAGCTTAATTTCTCCATCATGCTAAAAGAAAGACTCACAAAGTCAGGTGACAAGAAGCCACATCGCTTTGTCACACAAAGAAAATGAAGCACAGAGTCATGTGACAAGCAGCTGCATCCAACCCAGAATCACATGGGCCCTTTCACAGTCCTGCTGCAATTAGGTGTATGTATGTAAACTCACATTACGTTCAATTGAGCAGAGATTCTGACCTCATGCGCATTTGCAATTTTTATTGGCTAGCATATTGTATATTATTTATTGAGCAAACTCATTTGTTGCCTGGAAGTATTATGTAAATATGTGCCAAATGAATGACTGATTCCATTAGATAGGGAAAGCCTTCAAGAATGTCATCCCTGCATCAATCAGTAAAATAAAACCTGTACAGTATACCTGCTGTTGGGATTTAGAATTTAACTCTATTATTACTTAACATGTACCAATAGCAAACCCCAAATACAATGTTGAAAACCCATTTCTAAAAGCATTGATGCCCCATTCTTTCACACCATACTCATCACAGCAAGCTTTTCTCTTTTGACATAGAGACTGAATAAGCTGACAGCTGTATCTCCTTCACACAAGACAGGCTGTCACCCTCAGCTGACTCTAAACCATTTAGAAGTTTGAGCACATATCTGGGACTCTTGCAAGATGCTTGTTTAAGTGGAAAGAAACAGGGTATTTTCTACGTATGTATTTGTTTTGAAGTCGGTATAGGGGCATTAATTCCATGTTATATTTACAATAAAGTAAATACATCTCACATTTTTAGAAATTAAGTAACCATTTAATTCAGTTCACATCTGTTCAATCCTAAATGCAGTAGGCCGTAGGTTTGATAGTGTAGGATTCATTTACCAGAGGCAAATAGGTTGTTCATTTTGCAAAGGAGTTTGCAATTTGCAAGCTTCACTTAGCTGAGTGAATGAGGAGCAGTTCTGCTGACTTCCATAACCCAATCATGTGCAAGCACAAATACAGGGTTTTATTTTAATTCTCCTTGTTCCTGATTGGTTATTCTTTGCAAAGTGAATTTTCACCACATTCACTAAGTTAAGGGAAAATTCTCTTGCAAAGTGAACAGCCTATTTGCCTTCAGTAACTCAACCCTTATAATTTTACAGTTTCTTACCAATAATTATTTATTTAATACTGTTATTTATATAGCGCCGACAATTTACGCAGTGCTTTACATAGTGCACATTCACATCAGTCCCTGCCCTCAAGAAACTTACAATCTAAGGTCCCTATCTCACATGCACACTAGGGCCAATTTAGACAGGAGCCAATTAACCTTCCAGCATGTCTTTGGAGTGTGGGAGGAAACTGGAGTACCCAGAGGAAACACATGCAAGCACAGTGAGAACATGTAAACTCCTTGCAGATAGTGTCCTGACCATTTAGACTTAAGTTGGGTACACACAGTTTAAATTTTGGCCGGTTCCTGATGAACCGTCCAAAATTTATACTGTGGGTGCTGCTGTCGGCACCCTTTCACCCAACATCCCTTGATCAGCTAATTGAAGGAGCTAGTTGGAGAATACTTGGCTGAACAGAGCTAGCAGCCAATCAGCCAACCGCTGTCAGAACACAATACAAACAGCAAGGGGTTCAACCGTCAACGCTCATAAGCATTTATGGAGGAACCTGTTCTATTTTTTTCATTAAGCCAGTGGGTTGAATGAAAAAAATAGAACCGGGTATACCCAACTTTACTTTTTTATAGCCATCAATCAGCCTTAGACCTATCCTAAAAGTTTTCATCTGGTAAATGCAAGAGAATGATAGCAGTTCTTTGTAAGAACAAATCGATACATAATGCCCAAAATATGCAAGCAATTATTCTGTAAGAGTCCAGGATTTTTTTGGCATGAGTAGAAATAGACTTTCTAATTTTAGTTGGACCCAGTGACATTTTATGAGAACATAGGCAATGTAGTCCCTGTAATGAGTAAATAGGTTGCACAAAGTGGAGTAGAACGCTACTATGGCTGAATTTGGAATCCTGAACAAATGGATTCAGGTCTTTATATGCTGGAGGAATTGTTTTTACCATATGACCAGAAAGAGATTAAGCCCATGGTCAGGGAAATTAGGGCTGTTTTGTAAGTTACCTAAAAGGAAAACTTTAAATGTTTTGGGGTAATTTATTGTTATTTATTAATTTATTAAGTTTATATGTTTCTAAACTGTTGTTTTATATGTTTTATTATATATCTAAACTTTGTTCTTCAAATAAATATGGCAAAGGATTCCCAGAGCACTGTAGGTTAGCTGAAGAGACAAGCACAGCCGTGGAAAGAAGCGTAAAGCTCAACATGTTTGCTAGAAAAGTAAATAAAAATATTAATATACATGGTTTCATGTTTACTTGACTAAAACAATTTATTAATATATACTTTTAGCCCTGACCATAATAAAGAAGGAAATTATGTACAATCCAATACACATTCCCTTTAACCAAAATACACTGTATCAGTTTTATTTTCCAGTCACAACCTCATGTGTTTTTTTATGGATGATATAACAGTTTACTCTAAAGGAACACACATACTGTATATGTATATATATATATATATATACACCATATTTGCCGGCGTATAAGGCGACTGGGTGTATAAGACGATCCCCTAATTTTCCACTTAAAATATAGATTTTGGGCAATACTCGTCATATAAGACTACCCCACTTCCGAGGCAACACCATTTAAAAACATCATGGATGGATGTGCGGTAATACTGTATGTACGGTAGCTTCGGCTACATACAGTGTACCATGCTGAGCCAATCACGGCGAGAGATGTATTCTATTAATTAGGGTTGCACAGATACCAAGTACAGTACTCGGTACAAGTACGAGTACATGTACTGATACTTCTGAGCTCCAAGACTAGACTAGAGAAAAATTAAAAAATTAGGAGGCCGCTGTCATTTGTAAGGAGCACACGGAGCTCCTGGGATTTGTACATCTCTGTTTTAATATGTCCTGGAAGTGCCCTACGCGAACTGAGGCTTTAGTGATAGTTTACGGCTAGACAATAGCATAGTGTATGAAACAAAAAAAAAAGTAGTAACTGGCATGTTCTAATAGCATTCAATAACTAACGCAAGAGTGGCAACCAGCTTGGGAATATTGGGAATGTTGAGATGTTTAAGTTTGATATTTCTGGTACAATTGTTGGGGTTACTGTAAATAGCCTCATACTGTGTAAATTTTATGCTGTGGAAGAATAACAAGCTTCAGAAATACAACTGTTTTGGGGCATTTGGGCAGGGGGTAGCTGGTCAGGGTTTGGTAGAAGGATTTAAAAAGCTCCTCAGTGTGCTGTAACGTATCCCCTGCAATCTTCAGTTGACATATTATCTGGATACTAAGAAAAAGTACAGTAAAATACACTCCAAAACTGCATTAGTGATGCATTTCCGTAGGCTGAGGTGCTGTGAGAGGACAAGTATGTGGCAAAGTTCCAGAAAGATGGCATACTGGTCAATCAGTTGACTGTGAGCAGGGATACGTAAGCATCCAGAAAGATTTCAGGTGCTATCAGACAAGGCTGGTGTACCCAGAAGCTGCCAAGTTTACTTCCTGCTATCTTGGGTATCTTCAAGTCCTTTTCAGTGCCATGGGGTAACTGCTTGTCATAACGTTATCTAGCTGGATATCTGCCAGTCCTGTCATCTGCTATTGGTATTTTAGATTTATAGTGGTTATTCTCCTGCCCCACCCTTTGCCACTGGGGTATACACACACGAATTGCTTTTCTTTTGTTAGATTACACCTGAGCTTATATATGTTTATCTAGGGCATGACAAACTAAAAAGTAGCAGCAGTTAAAGTATACATATAGCCAAAACTCCTAAGTTGGAAATGAGTCCCTATCAAGTTTCTACTGGTGCCTTTGTCCTTTCTAGGTAGTTTCATCCTCTAATATTGTTCTAGTGACCAAGAGAGAAAGTGAATGGAAATCCAAATCTTTACAGTTGATACCTGAGCAATGGTTGAGGGGGACACCAATTCTGATGACAACTATCTTATTGAAGGATTCAACTCTTTGGCTATATGCACAGATCAAGGTGGGGAAATTCAAATCCAAATGAGAATTCAACATTTCCCAAAAACCCTGCTAGTTAGCAAGAGAGCCTGTGTACAAACAGTTTTCATCATTGTAATAAAAATAGAACTCAAGTATAGCAGCAAAAACAACAAGCCCAAATTTGATCAAGGTAGCTAAAACTCCCAGTTTGTTTCTGGTGCCACCCTTAAAGAAGGCATCATATTACAAGTCCATGGTTGCACCTGAGTTCATGTTTTTCTTGTGATAGGCCTTTCATTCTTCTTTGTAATAGCAATCAATAAATAATTATTGTTTCCCCATTGTATGACTAGGCATGTCTCTCACTGCTTTCTTTGACCGGCAATTGCTTTTGCAGTTCATTCTTTTCTCTTCTCAGATGTGCCAGAGTTGTTGAAGACTATCGTTGTGATCAGTGGAAGGGGTGAAAAGATGGAGGAAAGCCTGCATGAAAGCCAGATCTATTTCTTTTTGGCTTTAATGTATAAAAGTTTAGTATATATTGTCTTTACCTTTTAAGGTTAGAATGGAACATTACGATTAAAAATATCTTTTTGTTGGATCTGGTTGCTATAAATTGTTGCATTTAAATATGTTGTATTCTTATATCTAGCCAACCGGTGGAGCTTTGCTTTAGGTCTATTTTTATGTGTTTTCTAGTTTCATCTTACATCCTTATATCAAAAGATTGTTCTTCACAGAGCTCAATAGCTCAAGCTGAAATTTACACAAACGTTAATGAATCAGAGGAGACTGATTCCCTTTTCTCCCCTCACTTTAAATGCCTACATGCAAGCTTTCAAACAGAGGCAGCACAGTATATTTACTTCTCTGCCCTGTCTATATATACTTTAAAAACATGTAAACTTAAAAATTATATATCATCTGGCCCAAAACTAGTTTACTTGTAAATGGACTTCTTCCCCTCCCCCAGCATTTCTCTGCTCATACTAACCTCTATTGTTTTACCAAAAATCTTCATTGGGGTTTCTGACTGTACACTTAAAAAAAAAAATCACAGGGATGAGTGGGAAACATACCTTTTCAAAAAGAGAGGTTTTCAGTGTTATTATACTCATAGATGTCTGACTACGGTTTATAGTTTATATTTATTGGGATATGGTTCTGGTAAATCTTCCTGAAATCAGATCTTGACAGAGCCTATAATCTTATTAGGAAAAGAAAAGGGGATGAGTAGTAAACAGCTTTCTGTACTTTAAATACACCGTAATACCTTTTGGATTTTGCTCTGGCTTCTTATTAACAATAAAAATATCATCCTTAAAGGACCACCTAATACATAAACAAACAATATTTGGATTGCCCTATTATTAAATCTAATATCATATATTCTAGCTTTAAACATTTATTAATTATATATCCCAAATTTTCGTGTTTGCTGAATACTGAGTTAGCATTTTTATTTTCAAGTTGTGCATTGCTAATTGTGCTAAAGCTGTTCCTTCCTTGCAGTTTATTTTAGTTGAGCCAAATAACAGAAAATGAAAAACCACATGGAACCCAGTGACATAGATGAAAAGTGATCCTCTATGTTAGCAACAGGCAGAAGAAGGTGCTTACTAAGGCACAGACTGGTCTTCTCCAGATCCACTGTGGTGCAAATGTTGAGCTAACACTAGAGACTGATCCTCAGGATTATCCATGTGGTGACGGTACACAGTACAGGAAGGGACAGAACAATATATTAAATCATTTAGCAGAGACAAAGTCAGGGCAGGCAGGGGGCCGGGGCTGGCACAAGACAAATATTATACAAACAAACAAGCAGGATGTCAGGGCAAGCAGCGGACAGAAAGCCAAAACTGAAAACAGTCCAAGTCACAACCAAAGACAACATAACATAGTACATATCCAAGTTTCGGCGAGGTACTATTATAAGAGATGATTAATACAACCAATTAGTAAACAAATGAACTGGTCTAGAAATAGAAAAAATAGACAGATCAGGACAGAAACAACTTTGTTCAAAATATCTTCCAGCAGATGGTGTGGTTGTGCGCCTACATGCCGCAGGTTTGAACATCAGGAACACTGCAACCACTGTTAGATCCAGTTACCGATCAATAGTCTTTATTAGTAGATAAAACTATTCAACAATTCCTATTGCAGTTCATGCTTTTCCTGTATCTCCCTCCCACTTCATACAAGCAAATTAACCACTTTACTAACACCATATGTGGTAAATCATTGGATTAGCAGTTGTATATGTCTTATGTGCCATTTAGAAATCTCTGTCTACTACTTTCAAGTCTTCAGGGCTCGAGAGACAGATGTTGGAGCTATTGCAGGATAGAAAGCAAAGCCTGATATAGTATAAACCTTCTTCAAATCTGAATCTACAAATTATTGGCTAGCCACTGCAGGGCAGCATCCACCTTCGAAGGAGAGTCCAACAAAATAAAAAATCTAAGGTTATTCTTCCTGTCTGGCTTTCCCCATTTCTCTTCTATGAGCTCCTCCATTTCCAACATGAGTGGAAAGGTGGAAGCCTCTTTTTTGAATCCCAGAAAATAGCTGTGCAATTTCTTCATTGGCTCCACCTCACCTGTCCGTTCTGTGGCCTGCTTCACAGCAATAATAAAGCAATTAAGCTAAAATCAAATCAAATGGGAATGGCTCTGATAAATAATCTGACCTGGCCTTGAATCAGTAGAGACTGGAGACTTATTAAGTTCTGGTGCTGAGGGAGCTGACTCTAAAAAAAACCATTGTATGCTGTCTGCAACAGCTTTGTAAATGTAAGATTTTATTTCTAAAGATGGTGGAAAAGAGGTGGAAGCAGAACATGCCCAATACAACCCCTGAGCAGGATGAGATCCCACACTTTGCTCCGCTGAGGTAGTTTGCAGACAGAAAAGGTAGTGGGAAGGACCCAGAATAAAATAGGGGAAGTGTGTCAGCGGAATTGAGGAGAATGGAAGTTGAAAAGGAACTGTAGAGGTGTTGCTAGAAACATTGGGGGACGGGGCAGGGCTTTGTTTGTCAGGGAATGTTCATGCAGAAAATAGACCAGAGCCGGTGAAAATGAGGCTGAAATTTAGAGTGATGCACTAAATTAATATGAGGGATTATCCCAAATGCACTTGAGACTGGGTGTTGAGGAGTTAACACACCTGCACTGGGCACAGAAGTGTAATTATAGATGTATACAAGTGCTGGGGACTGGCTGATGAAGGTTAACACGCATGCTGGTTAGTGGACACTGAGGGGTAAGTGCTTATGTGCTGGGCGATTAAAGTGATTAAATCTCTATCTCTTATCAATTTTTTTAAAATTCAGATCTGCCTTAAGATGTGTTTCATGTAACATGTGTGAAGTCTATTTTATTGGGCTTGTAATGTCTTCCTTATATTGTAAAGCGCTTCGCAAACTGTTGGGGTTATATAAATTCTGTATAATAATAGTAATAATAATAATAATTGGACTAATCCAGGGGTCGGCAACCTTTTTCACATTATACAGTATGTATCAATTTGCAAGCATGAGATAGCTGGCATGCCAATGAACAACAGTGTGCCAAAGCCGTATAGTTTATTTAAAATGTTTCCACTCAAAGTAGTACTGCTAATGGTAATTTAAACTCATTAATTATTTAAATAACAGATACACACACATACCATGATTATATTTACTATTAACATGTACTGAATAGTAAACTAGACTTTGTTTCAGTGTGATCCCATTCTTTCATGGCTTAGTTGTGATGTCAGGCAGATAGGATGTTAATTTTATCTGCATATATGCTTCTGGATCATATGTTTTAAGACATCTTTGATATGGACTAACACAGTCTTCAAGTGTGAAAAAATCTGCTTGTACATGTGGATCCAAATGCAGAGATTAGTGCACCTCTTCGAACATAAGAATTTGTCTGGTAAACTCTATACACTACAGACACTATATTTACAGGCTAAATATGTGACTACCGATATTTCAGGTGCCACTAAAAATGGTTTGCATGTCCACCGTGGTACCTGTGCCATAGGTTGCTGACCCCTGGGCTAAACCATACATGAGACATGACACAAATAATTACATTAGAGTTGTGAACTTAAAAAATACAGGAATTCCATTGTGATTACTATTGCTCAACATGAGGCAACATTTGAGAGACATAGCATAGGAAAGTAACAGAAAAGAAGCCTAAGAAGTTAGAGAGAACAGTAACGCTGGCCATACACAGTCTCTGATAGAATTCGGTCAAATTAATCAATTGCTTGCTCTGTTAAATGATCAAAATATTGTTTGACTTGTTAACATTTTCTATTAACCTTTTATCATTACATGTATGGGCAGTAAGACAGGAGGGCGAGCTGGGGCGAAATTAAAAAATTGAAAGGAGATACAGATGATGTTATTCCACTTTTTACCGCATGTCTGTGACAAGAATGGCTTAAACCAGAGACTTACAGGGTTATTTACAAAAGGGTGAAGAGTTTGGAGAAGGCAGGAGAAGTGAGAAATCTAGGCCAAAATAGCTGATTTGGAAAAATTCTCCAATTCAGCTCACTTTCCAGTTCAGTTATGTTGTCGTAGATTGTTCACTTCTCCTGCCTTCTCCAAACCCTTCACCCTTTTGTGAATAGCCCTGTAAATATTTTTTAGACCAAACAGGTAGTTTTTTTTATATTTCTTCACAGCTGTTGTAATCTCTGTCTATATATGGCTAGCCTTACAGTTACTGTACATGTTTGTGACATGATGCACCTAGGACACTTCATTGGTATGGTAGGAAGTATGGATAGTGGCTTGACTGATTTTTTAATAGAATAGAGAGGAGGGGAATAGAGATAAGCCCGCATTGTCATCCATAGGCTGTAATGGGTTATCACCTAGACAAAAATAAGCATTTAACCCTTGCAGTGTGGGAGGGAGGAGGGGAACTTCTGCAAGAGTAGTTTATACCTTTCCCCACAGTTTAGCTTTAATTAATGCTTCTATGGAATTGTTCTTACCAATAAAGGGATCAAGCAATCAAGCCAAAGCCTAACAATACATTGGGAGTGTATTGTAGCATTAAAACGCATATATATAAATAAGGGGAAATGTTGAGACTTGACATTATCCTATGTGGTACTGGCCATCTGAATTAGCAGAGTCCTTTTAAAAAAAAGTATTTTTAGACCCAGTGACTTGTGGTCAGTTCTATTTACTCATTAGATTATCAGGTTATTCACCGAAAATATATGAATGTATTGATGCTCTCAGAGATCGCATATGTGCAAGGGTTTGTCACCCATTATCCACATTAAATCTCTTAGAAAGAGTTTAATCATTTCAATCAATCACAAAGAATTACTTCTGCTTGATTTGACTACTATGATGTCAGCGGAATTAGTGTTTTATTATTAATTATACTGAGCTTTTACTAAGTGTGATTTCCTCCTTAACATTTTCAAAGGAGGAGAAACACATTTCTGAATATTGCAACCACAATGGTGCCATTTAGTAATGTTTTCCATTTAGTGAGATTTATAGAACTGTGTGGTTTCATTGTATCCAGCAACTGTGTGGATTCAATCAAACAGATTTATAGGGAGCACAGGAAATGAAGAGGACAATGCATTGTATTATGAGCTAAGTAAAGCCTTGTTTGTGATTATACACGCCACTTGAAATTCAAGTAGAACATGCTATGCAGAATAACTGTGGGCTTTGAATATTACAAGTTCAACAGTTACAGGGATACCCCACTACTAGGATGCTGGATAATAAGTATAACTCTCTCATTAAGGACTTCCCAACTTGTGCTCCATCCTATTGGACGTTTAACATAACAGTTTGTTTAGCTCTTGTGTTTCTCATTTCCATCATGATGTTTCTTTTGTGTTTCACTTGCTCCAGTGCTTCTTGCCCATTATTATGTTCCGAGTTGTGGCTGCATACTACACAATAGCAAGAATCAAGAGCCCTTTAACAAACCTATTACTGCAAACTTTGCACACTTAACAAGCTCTTCTTATATACAATTAAGGCCAGAGATAAATATTGACACACTAGATTATTTTCTAAATTTGTTTTTGTGGAGTGCCCAAGAAATCAGATGGACCAGCATCCTCATTCCTGATATCGCTGCTTCTTGACTAATAGAAACAAACGAAATAAGGACTTCTGTCCACAATGGGTTAGCAACATCCATTGTTGGCTGGCACTAATCGGATTAAATTGGTTGCTAGCTCTACAGCTAGGAGCCTAAACTCATTCCAAAAATGTTCACATCTCAAGGGGATGTGTCTTTGTTGCTTTCCTCAGCATCCCTATTTAAATCACACAGATAGAAAGCAGCAAGTACAGACTTGAGATTACAGCAGTAGCTTCTCACAATGCAGACAAAGCCCATCGACGAGATGTAGGGAATAGAACGCCGCAGTTAAACACTATTGAGCCATCTTGTCTGGGCTGTGTTTATTACCTTTTTATTGTTGTTTGCAGAATTTATCATGGCCGAGATCCCTGGTTTAAAATAAAACTATTTTAAGATATCAGCCCGCACAATAGCTGTTGGGAAAACACCTTCTAGGAATGCAAACAAAATGAAAAAATTAGCATTTAAAAATAAGAAATATATTGATGCATAAAAAATAAAATTGGCTCAACTACAGTACTTTGCCTAGTAAGTCTTTAATATAAAAGCCCCTAATAGAGATCTAATATAATCGCTGTTTGTATATATGTATTTGAGGCTCCTACAGCCATGGAAGTCCACACTGCATTGCAGTGAAAGGCGTTGTTATAGCCACAGCAACAAAAGGTTAAAGTAATTATAATAAGGTCAAATTCTAGCAAAGTAAGGCAATATACTAAATAAACAAGCAAAGGAGTCAACACAAGCCATAAATATTATAACTGAGAGCGGTGCACATTGCTATGAGCTGCCAGTATATTTTTTGCGTACAGTCTGATAATTTTCAAAGCTATTGGCAACTTGGGAATTTTTCTTCCTTATCGCTCTGGCTCAGCTAACTTCACTAAAACTAATCAGTGCAGGAATCATTCATTCAAGGATTGCACGATCATGTCTTGCTTTGGCAGTGACAGCTGCCTGAGCCACATTAGCAATGCAGATCAGTCAGCCTAATAGGTTAATGCAGAACACGCGAAAATTAGGTTTAATCCCCAGTGAAATAATCTAACATTTTCACATTTCTTGATGTTGGGATAGAGACATTGCTGGTGACTCAATTAGGTATAATGTAGATCAAAGCAAATTTACCTTCTGGCTGAACCTTTTCTGCAGTGGAGATAGGAGAATAGTAAGGTGCCTGATTAAATGTATATAGCTGCTGGTGAAATAGTCTCAAATGCCTGTGTGCTTTGGAAAAAAACAAACACTGCAAATGTCTCAATGACTGTGACACTAAGCTTTATTATGCCTCCCATCATTTTATAATTTTTCTACAATGCCTTAACAGCTCATAAAAGCAATTACATTTCACTGGGACGAATATCTGTGTTGTTATTTGAATTGTGAGCTCTTTGACACAGTGGCCAGCCCTTGTGGCTTGTGTCAGATGGCATTTATTTATATTTTAAGTGTTATTTTATCTGTCTTTCTTGTTGAAAAGGTTGCATTATTTTATAATGAAAATATTTTTCCAATCAGATAACTACAACAATGAATTAATGGGTTTCAAATGTTTTAATACAAGTAACATATCTTCATACTGCATGCTAGTGGGTAAATAATACTACTACTTCTACTATCACTTCTACTACTACTACTACTTATAATAATAATAATATACAAAGCAAATATGTAAAAGTGTAATCTGTGTAGGTAAGAAAATATATGTATATATATATATGTATATATATATATATATACACATATA
>NW_017306340.1:1778974-1806632 GCF_000935625.1 Nanorana parkeri
TATATATATATATATATATATATATTGGTCACAGATACATGAAATAACTGCAGACCACTCTAAAAATGCTGTATAATGTACATAATACATAATAATAGTACATAATATTAGAAATTTGATCATATTTGATGATATTTCTAAGATTTTAAATCCTCAAATCTATTTTGCCATGATGTAGTCATAAAAGGATTTGTGTATCTGGGTTGTTTACTTTTATTAAAGGCAAAAATGTAATGCAAAGAAAAAAAAATATATGTCAATAAATAAATAAATACAAGAAGCAAATCATGAATGACCAATGTTCCTCAGTCACAAAGCGATCTGTAAATCCCGACATCCTGAACTTGCCAAATTTCAGTTTTTTTTCTCCTTGTGCTGACATCTTAATACTTAATCCTCCTGTGTTGTCAAATCAGTTTACTATAGACAACCAATCAAGTAATTATTCCTAAATTATATTTGCCCATCTCGCATTGATTGGTTATTCTTTTCTTATTGGCTAAGCTCATTAATTCTGAGCAGCTTGCTTATTATGCCTTTCACATCATGTTCTAATTCAGAGCCTATCTACTCACAACAGCCTGCTGATGTTTCAAGATGCCATGCGGAAAAAGGGGTTCCAGTGATCTATTGCATTGTCTTCTGCTGCAATTACAATTCACAGTGCTGATTAACTTTGATGTGAAAACTAATGAGATAAGGCGTGTTATCAAGGCAGACCTGATCGTCATCCCATTTATGCAACGTTTGCCATCAGCGATGGCACCAAAAAAAACTAATGAAGATGTATCTGACAGCAAGATGAGCGAGTACAGAATTCAGAGTCTTGCAGTGAGTGCTCTTCCTCCAGCCCATCACTTTGTGTGAAAGATGGCAGAATTAGCTTAATAATGAAAACACTTCACCTAAATGAACAAATGTTTACATTAAAATAACCACATGATAAATGGATGTTTAAAGATTTGATGCCTTGTTGAGTTTTAACAGGGCTTTAAACCCAGTCTTATTGTGCAGCCCTCCAAGTTGTCTAGGTGGCTAGGGAAATCCAGTTCACTAACCAGTGACACGTCTGCAATGCTGGCCATGAGGTTCCCCCAGATATTAGATAAGTTTTCCCATCCAGCTTTTTTAAAGCATTGATCCAATTACTTTGGGGCTGCACACTATAGCTCAAAACAGAAGAACAAAACAAGAGTTAGAAAACTGACAACCAGCAATGGGACTGTCTACATGTGGGTACCCCTAACTCTCAATTTTCCCAGGCAGGAACTGTCAAGATGTAAGATGATCTGATCATGTATAATGTCTAACTGTTCACTAATGTCTATTGCTAGCTATAGCCTATCAGGCTTAGTTGAACTTGATTGATATGTGTCTTATTTAACCTAGCTATGTAAGGAAACATATAGTGGTTTTATAAATATTTTCCATATTTATTATGATTCAGACTTTTTTTCACTGAAATAACGAATATTGCATATTAATATTATGCTTTCTTATTTGTATCCAGCATTTGAAGCTCTGGGCTTCTTTTCAAATGTTTCTCTATCTTCTTTGCTCTTTGGTTATATACATGCTGCTGTAGAGATCAGCAAAACTGGGCAGGTTAAATATGTGGGGGGGTCGTCGTATTTTGCTGGATGTCCACAAACGTCAGCTTAGCATCAAACCCCACTGAAGTTTATGGGGCGGGGTTAATCTTAATATGACATTTTGTTAATTTTCAAGGCTAATACCACTCAGTGATATAGGGGCCTCTTTTAAGGTGACTTGAGAGAGAAATGGGAAAACAAAAATATAGGTTAAATGGCATGCTTAGGAGGTGCCTTTAAACTGTATGTGGTGTTACAGAACAGTGCAATTTTCATGGACAGTATCAGTGACACCATATTTTGACATTACATATTTCAGATGTGTAATTGATTTTTATCTTTTACATTTAGTTTGGCTTAAATACAGCAGCATCCAATTTGGTTTATTTCAAATCGAGAAAAAAAAACATTTTGTTGTTTTTTTATCCAGCGATAATAGGTCTGCATTGAATGGCAGCACCTTCAACAGATATAAAAGCTATAGGGAAATTTACTCAGAAAAAATAAGTCTAAATCCCTCAATTATTACAATATGGCCAGTGTCACAATAGTTTATTAGGGTAGTTGTGAGCTTTTTTTCACAGTACCACCATGCATTGTATTAAAATATGAATGAAATGTCAAAACACAGATCACAATAACACTTCAAAATCACAGCCCCATATTACCGGAACCCCCTCCCATCCAGGTATCCCCAATTATTCACCAAAAATTTGAAATATTGACTTCATATATGCAAACACTTGAAAAGGTAATTCATAGAAAGTAACAAGGCAGGTTTTATCTTGCACATAAAATTATAGTTTATTATCTGGTAGACAATAGCTGCAGATGTTACATATTAGATAAGGTTAAAAAAACCATAGGTTTATCAAGTTCAACCTGTGTTTCTTTGAATATGAGTTTAATGTGTTTGTTCCAGAGGAAGGCGCAACTATTTTGTTCAGTGGCTGGATGATATACAGTATATCCAAACATCCTTGATGATCCAGGTATCCTTGACTCTCGACTCTGCTTGCCAGCTGCCTACCTTTTGACCCCGGCCTGTCTTGGCTACTCTTCTGCATCCTGATTTGGCTCTGCTTGCCCAGAAGGACCTGACCCGGCTCCCCAGTGACTTCGCTCCTGCCTTCTGATTTTGCACCTCCCAACGCACCAGTTGCCAGCCCGGTCCGTCTGACTTCACTTCTGTCTCACTCTCCTACCATCTGGCCTGCTGCTGACAGTATAGTTCTGAAGGTACCCTGCTTCCAGCTACCTGCATCATCACTCCTGCACCAGCAGTCCTACATCAGCTACAGGCACTCATGCCTCTCTCTGTTCCGTGCATTCCCTGTGCCACCTCCATGGGTGCTCTGACAAGAGATGCAAAGGGGAAGCCTCCCTCATCACTTCAGGCCACATCAGGTATGTGACAGTGTTAGTTGAGAAACAATAGCCACCAATATTGTACAGTGGTTGGACAGTAGAGAAGCAATTTGGTGAAGTAGAAATGAAAGAGGGAGAGAGGAGGGAGGCTTTACTTTAAAATACACATTAGAGTTTGTTATTTGAGAGACAATAGTCACAAGTATTAATCACTTTGGCTGGATAGTATGTAATCACTTTGGTCAGGCTACAGTATAGAGAGTAGAGTGGAGGTTGGTTTTATCTTGGAATAAACATTAGAGTGCATTATTTAGGAGAAAATAGACACACGTAGTTTTTAGTGACTGGGTAGTATGTAAGCAGCTTGGCAAGGCCTCAAGTTAAGAGGCAGAGACAAGGTATGTTATATCTTGGGGAAAAAACAGAGTGTATTATTCAAGAACCAATCGCCACAAATATTGTACAGTGGCTGGACAGCGGTAAGGCCAAAATGTAAGAGGGAGAAATGAGGCAGGTTTTATCTTGAAATAAACATTGGAATGTATTATCTGAGACACAATAGTCACATATGCTTGGAGACAGAAAGCAAGATTTTACCCAGCTGCTGAAACATCAAGTGACACCTTTACAGTGCTGGAGCACCAGAACAAGACACAAACTTGGAGACACTAAGTGGGGTTTATCCTGCAGCAAATGTTAGAAATTTGGAAGGTGATGTCTAGCTGTGGAAACATTGTGTGGCACATTTACAGTGTTGGAGCACAGGGATAGGATGCAAACTTGAGGAGTAATGCAAAATTTACTCTGCAGAAAACATTTAAACTTTATCAGCTGAGGTCCAGCTGCAGAAACATTTTGTGTGGCATCTTTACAATTGCAGAAAGATGGCAGGACCTGGCTAAAATATTAGTCTGTAGCATCAGCTGTAGCGGTTTGTATTTATTGGTAATCCAGGGCTTGTTCAATTTAATTAAAGTTATGAAAGTTTCAGAAGACAGGCGAATGCGCCTCTCTGAAACAAAACCTCCTGCTGCGTTGAAGACCCTTTCAGACAGCACACTGGCTGCAGTGCATGCCAGAAGCACATACTGTGCAAGCTCCAGCCAGTGGTCCAGCCTGGACATGCAGTAGTCCATGGGGTCCTAACTTCTAAGAGTGTCTGTATCAGCCTGAAGCCTGACCTTTCCACTGTGGTTTAAAAGAAACTCTAGCAAACATCACTGAGGCATGCAGGATTAGAGGCATGAGGCCAAGAGGTTTGTATACAGCACCTCCTGAAAGTGCCCCACTCTGTGCTTTATTTGAGATGGTGGCAGTAGATCAGCCATTTCCCCCTTGTTTGAGGAACCCAATAGTGGTCTCTCTCTTTACTGCCCCAAATCCTGGGTCTTGGAACAGGCATTTGAGCATAAAAGAGCCAATTTGCCACAAACTGCCAGAAGCAGAATAACAGAGTCCTTTGTGGCACTAAGGAAAACACTGTCCTCAACAATCTCATCCTACCTACATACAACACTTTTGGTAAAATGTCCCTCTTAAAATCTGCCCCAATTCATCCCCCTCTACACCACCAGCACCCCAACACTCCTCCTTGCATTCCATCTGTGCCTCCTTCTGCCTTTCCCTCCCAGGGATGCAGGCAGTGGGCAAAGGATCCTGCTGCTTCAGAGACAGCAGCAAGTCCTCATCTTGCTCCTGCTGCTCTACCACCATTTCCTACTCTGTTAAGCCACAGAAGGTCTGCTCAGGTGGAACACAAGAAAGGTTGTATCACTAATTCCTGCCTTCTCACGGCTCTCCATTCTAGTCAGCGCTTCATAATTTATGTTTAAAAAAATGAATTTCAGAACATGTATTTGCGGAAAACAATAAAAAACACTGTCCACCCCAAATAAAGGGAAAGATCTCCTAGTATATGATAATATTGGTAATCCAAGAGCTTCACACTTCTAAAGTGTGCAATTTCTCACGTGCAGGATATGTACATGGCCCAGAAAAAAGCTGAACTGACCCAAATATAGGGAGACAATCTTAAGTACATATAGAATATCAAGCATATATATAAATGTGACTCAATAACAGAAGTCATGCAATTAAAACATACCATAAAGAATGGTCCCATCCTCTTACCACCTTTTAGGTGAGGATAAATCAATCAGGGCCTTAGTGTAAAACTACAGATACAAGCAGCAAAGTTCTTGAAGTTATACACCTGTCAGGGGGAAATATGAGCATTAATATTTAAACAGTATGTGATTGAGAAGTAACATCATCACCAGTAGCAAGGTAGCACTTATACGAAATATTCTGAATCATAGACAAATATGGTAACAATATATGGTAAACTTTCCATTCATTTATGAAAAGTAGTAAATGCTTTATCCACCAAATGAGCAGGTGGTATACCCATCAGCGAATGCTCATCCATAGATCAGGGTATATACCGTAGCCAAACAATCTAATCCTCATTGAGCATCTGGAGATCTTTGCTGTGCACTCATGACATTAGTGTTGAATCAAATCCCTGCAGCCATCCACATGTCAAAAGGTATATCCCAGACACTCTAGTTCTCAATGGGCATCTGGGAATCTTTGCTCAACACAAATGCCATTAATAGTGGATTAAATGCAGTCCATTGTCGTGGTATAAGAGGTAGAAGAGCACTATGGCACTAACTGGAGCACAAAAAAGAAAGAATGGAGTACTGGAAGATGGTGTGGTACAGGACACAGAGAGGGGGATAGAAAGTTCACATATGTGTGATGAAAAAAGAATTGAAGCATATGGGTGGGGAGAAGAAAGAAAAGGAGGAAGCAGAGGATAATTCAGATGGGAGGTAAAAAAAACGGGGAGGTAAAGGGGACACATGTGACATATTCACAAGTAGGTCAAAACAATACCTACAGTACAGGGTGAAGAAATAGATACTGATATGGATATGAATATTAATAACTTATCATCATATGAGATTTCAGGGGCCCAGAGGGCGGTATTAGCCCCATCCTATCCAGTGAGTTTATCAAATCTGGAAGGCGAGCTGAGAAGATCAGAGGAGCACCTTTGTTGCACATTTTTGACACATTTGGAATATTTAATCGAACATTGGCACTTTGTGGACATTTGGAGTTGTTTCATACTGATGCATCTATATTTAGTGTGATTATTATCTGGCACATTTTTGGACATTTAGATCTATTTGATAGTGGCACTTGTATATTTATTATTGTAACTATTAATTGGGGATGTTTGTTTTTTTTAATGGGTTTTTTTATGGCCTTAAAATTTTGTGCACTTTAAAATACTTTTTTCACCTTGTCATGTTATTTAAATTAATTTAATTTCATATATATTTACTCACTTTTATAGTCCAGTGCAATATTTGATGCACATATTTATAGGTGGTTTGATCACTTTAGCACAGCTGCTGTGAGGGCCACTAAGCTTTAGATAGGGGCGCGGACATTATTTCAAGTTTGATATATTTAATTCCTGAGTTAAGATAATGCCCAGTTTTTTTTTATCAATGAATACAAGGTGTTGTATTTATGGCATTTGTATGGAGCAAATATTTTCAGACATCCTTTGAGGACTAGAATGTCTAGAAGTATACCTTGCAACCTGTGAATGCCTGCAGGGATTTGATTCACTAATGAGGTGTACAGCAAAGACCACCAGACAGTCACTGAGGATTAGATTGTTCGGATCTATACCCTGATCTATGGTTGAACATTCACTGGTGGGGGCTACCACTTGCTCATTTGGTGGACAATGTATATACTACTCTTCTCAGATTAATAGAAAGTTTACCATACATTGTTAAAATATTTGTCTGTACAAGCTTGCTGCTGACAATAATACTTCTCAATCATATACTGTTTAACTTTGTACAGTCTAGGCAGTCCCATGCCCATGCTAATGTTTATATTTCACCCCGAGTGTTGAATAACTTCAATAACTTTACTGCTTGTACCTGTAGTTGTGCACTAAGACCTTGCAAATTGTATCCTTGTCCATGAGGGGTTGAGAGGATGCAACATCATGTTTCCTTATGATATGTTTTAATTGCAGGACTCCTGCTAATAACTCACTCGTATATATGCTTGTAATTCTATATGTACTTGACATTGCCTATTTGCATTTTGATTGGGAATGTGGGATGCCACCTGTCCCAGCTTTTTACTAGGCCATGTACACACCCTGCACATGAGGAATTGCACACTTAAGAAGTGTGAGACACTTGTGTTAAGAATATTATCATATTGGGGAGGACCGTGTTTTTTTGGTTTTAATAGGGTATCAGTATTAGTAAAGTCCTTTGAGCCTCCTCCCAAATTTCTTGAAAGTTAGTACTGACTGCTGCAGCAGCAGGGACATCCAAACTAGAAGAGACAAAGGGTGGTACTCTTTGATGCCCCCGATAGGTCAACAAAAAAGGACTGAACCTTGTGGACCTGCTGATACAAATGTGTTGAACAAAATCAGCCCAATGCTATCCAATTGTCTTATCTGGCAGAGAAAATTGTTCCAGGGACTTTGATGCATTCACTCTGGCCACTTAGACCACAAAAGGTTAACACACCAGGCTGGAAAGGTTTAAATGGGCCCTTAAAGATGCCCTGAAGCCTTGAGGTATTTGAAAACGTACTCAGTAATACAGTCTGTCTGCTCAGCTGTTCCAACTTTCACTTTGGCATTCAAATTGTACATGACAACTCTGCTCACTAAATCTCTATGATCGACATACGCCTTATTTTCTAAATACATCTGATTTTTTTTGTCTACAACTTTATCTTTTAAAATACAGACCAGCTGTTCCCACATTTCAGAGACTGCCCTTTGTCTGCCCCGTTGCTGTGCTTGCACAGTGCAGGACCTGAAATTCTCTGTGACCTCTTGGCATTGGCTATTCTTGCTAGAGAGCCAAGCGTTCATAGGCTTTGCATGCCTTCCACTTAGAATGTCGCTATGCTCCTATATTTGCATAAGGGGCACAGGCCATCACTGTGAAGAACAATGTGGCTCCTCCCAAATCTACCATGTGTTCTTCTCTCTCATTTGTTGACAGCTGACGTTTTAGTAAAATATGGCTGTAAAAATCCATTAAGGAGGTAAAACTGCCTTATTGGACTCTTAGTTTCTGTCAAAGAATACAAAAAATATAGTTTCTACAGATATGTTTCTTTGATGAAATGATTACATCACTTCCCTCAAATGGTAGCACCCCTTCATCACTTCCCGTTAATTCTTAAGAACATACTGTATAATGATTTAAGTACAATGATTTTTATTCGAGTAAATTATTTAAAGTGCAGTTTAGTAATTCAATTGCCTTCTTAAAGTTTGATAAAGTGCAGCAGCAATTTGAAAAAATATGTCGTAGTGTATTACAAGCAAGCAAAAAGCTCTTGGACTACTTGTAGCTAATTATATAGTTGTACATGGGAATTTTTTTTCTGGGGATTTTGGGAAAACCCAAGAGCAACAATACTATTCTCCATGTCATTTTTATTCTGACTCCAATTGTTGTGATAGCGATTTAACACTATGTGAGACCGCTATGCATGGCCTGTATAAGCAGATACAATCACTGAGGACAATCCTTGTCAGATAGCTGAACTCACCAATACCTTTTCCATCCACAAAGGTGCTTTATTCTGTACATCAAGTTTACAGCAGACAACAGGATACAGCAGATGAATGAATTGCGGTATTTAAGCGGTCAAAAGATGATACTGTTCGAAGCATGCAATGCAGATTACATGTGTCCCTGTTACATGCAGATTACATGTGGCCCTGCTAGATGCAGCCATGACACAGGGAATGCTACTCTGAAGAAGGGGGGTGGAGCATTACACACAGGGGGAAATACATAATAGATATGAGGGAAGGGAACACAGAAAAACATGTGCAATACCAAAAATGATCACTATGTGGCAGCACATGAACTAACCATAGAATAGCTATGAGAAAATGGTCTAAATGAGAAATAACTATATCAATTCTAATATCACACTAACGTGAATAATAACTGTGGCTGTAAATACAGCTATTGAGGCGGCACAACTGTAACTGTTCAGATTTTAAAGGTGTGTGATTGAACAGTGCCTGGTTAGGATGAATGACCAAGTCAAGAGTTACCTAAGAGGGTCGGGGCTAAAAGGGGAGTATCTTGGGCCAGACTAAAAATGGTTTAGAGGCAACAGGACACAATCTAGTCCACCAGCAGATGGAGGAAAAGAGAGTTCTTAGCATTTATTTTTAGCTTTCAAATACAAAAGCAGCAGATTATCAGGTGAGTCACATCACTTCAGACTTTCACTTGGTTTGGTAGGTTTTCATTTTGTCTAACTTTTTGTCCAAACTTTATTTTAATAAGAATAAACATGACAGAGTAAACAAATATTAATACATTGTCAGCAATGAATACATAGCATTTGGAAATGAGGTGGAGTGGGAATCCTTCTATCCCCACAATTAACTTTTCAAGTTCTGCCTTCACCTCCCTCTCTATCGCTCTCCTCTTTTGAAACCCACTGTATTCGCCTATTCTCTCCAATTTCTCTGAGGATTGTTGTCATATACTGGCCTCCTGGACCGTTATCTTGCTTTCTTCATGACTTCTCTGTCTGGCTACCCTACTTTCTCTCCTCTGTAATTCCCACTAACATTCTGGGAGACTTTAACATTGCTATTAACAAACCAGCTTCCACTCAATTTCTTAACCTAACCTCTTCTTTTGATCTAACACAATGGACACACACTCCTACTCATTCTGATGGTAACATACTAGATCTTGTTTTCTCTCACCTATGCACTCCTTGCAACCTCTCCAACACCCCTTTTCCCCTCTCAGACCACAACCTTGTCAGTTTCACACTCACCCTGTCTACCCAACCCTGAATCCCTCTGCACGGCACACTGTCGCCCGGAGAAACCTTCGCCACTTCAACCCTTCTGTTCTCTACTCTGCTATGGACTACCTCTATGACAAAATCTCACCCTTGTCCTGCCCTGACCTGGCTACTTCTGTCTACAACAGCTTGCTCTCATCCTCCCTAGACACTTTGGCTCCCCTCACTACACGCAGACTTAGTCATCTTCCCCTATTAATGTCCCAGACCCACCGTCACACTTGTTACTTTCCTCTTTTGACCCTGTCGCCACGGAGGAGATTACACCACTTGCCCCCTGGACCCCACAACTTTGGTCACCCTCTTACTCTATACTTCACTCTCTTACTCAAATTTTAAATCTCTCACTCTCTACTAGCTTCTTTCCCTTCCCTCTAAAGCATGCGCTGATCACCCCAATACCCCCAAAAAACCCTCACTGGACCCAACCAACCTCAACAATCTCAGACCAATCTGCCTACTCCCATTCACCTCGAAAACTCCTAGAAAGGCTTATCTACAGCCGCCTGAGCCGCCACCTCGTTGATAACAACCTTCTTGATCCCTTACTGTTCGGCTTTCACCCCCTGCACTCCACTGAAACCCCACTCCTAAAACTCACTAATGACTTACTAACTGCTAAAAACAATGTCCACTACTCCTTACTCTTGCTATTAGACCTTTCTGCTGCTTTTGACATTGTTGACCACCTTCTCCTCCTCAAAAAACTCTGAGCTCCTTTAGTGTCACCTACAAATCTAACTCCTCCCCTCCTCTTCCTCTTTCTCTAGGGGTCCCCAAAGGCTCTGTCCTTGGACCCCTTCTCTTCTCTATCTACACCTCCTCACTTGGTCAGTTAATAACCTCAAGAGGGCTAAGATCATATACAGTAATGCAATTATTTAAAATTACTCTTGGCTTGAGGTATAGTTTAGAGACCATGTGGTATACAGGAATTTGCTCATGACACATTCTCTCAAAAGAAGATGGGCATTAGGCAAACATATATAAAATGTTAGTAAAATAATATTATTTTTTTTACATGACCAGAGGAGAAATGTTTTTGTCACCCAGTAACATATGTCTATTAGCAAGTGTGAATCCTGAAGTTAGACTGCAAACTAGGGCATTGCCACCTAAATTTCAGTTTCTGAGAAATAATGGAGAATTGCCAATTCAAACTCAATTCTGGTTAGAACACAAAAAAACAAGTAGTGGGTAATGTGAGGAACGCCCTCCCTTCAGCTTTGGAAGCAATAAGCTCCAAAAATATTAATATGTTGTTTTCTAAAAGGTCTGTTGAGTGGCAGATTTAAAGGATATTTTAGGCTGTCAGCATTAAGGTAACTCTAAGGGTGGTGAGGTCTCTGAACTGCTCTGACTTGCTTAATACTTACTTACTATTCAAATGTTTGCCCAGAAAAAGTGTCCACTACTTGGACCCCTTAGAATGGAGGAGGGCTTCCCTCTGGATGAAACTACCTTGTTTGCAATTGCTAGCTTGTTGTTTCAATGCAAATAAGCATGACTTTGCTCAAGCCTTTGTTCCTAACTACAGGTCCAATAATGCCTGAAACACATTTTTTTCTTCTAAATAGTGCATCCAAAAAAAGAGTAAATCGGATTTGTCATATTTGTGACTGAATGGTGTAACTTCTCTAGAGTTCTCCACTAATGTGTAAATTTTCAGCTACCATCAAGAATATAAAGGTACCCAGCAGTGAGCAGCGAGAAAGTTGCTGGTCTTTAGGAAAACTATCCAACAATAACTGGATTCAACAAGCGACAGGCATTTATTTTAAGATGTTTTTGTTAACATACTCATAAAATACATCAGCATATTTTAAATCTGAAATCTGAAGGACATTGTGTTTTGACCTTACTTTTTCCAACCCAGATAAAAAAAAGTAATCTGAAGTTATCCATTATCCATGTTTCTCAGTAACTCAAACTGTTATAGGGCTGAGGCTGTAGATGCTTGAAATACACCCCCATACAAGTCTATGGAGACTCACTGCACAGGCATGACCAACAGTAAAAAGGATTTCTCAGAAGATCAAACCAAGGAATAGACTTGGGGAGGGAAGTCAAACTTTTCAGCGTAGATCAGTTCAGGAGTTTTTAGTTTATTTTAAAGGTACACCTGTACTTCAGTAATTTAGGTGAAGATGCATTGACTTAAATAATTCACTCATACGCAAGAAAATGTGATGTTTTTTTACATTTCCTTTGCACATTATTGGGTATTTAAGGTGAATTTAGCTTCACTTTTTTACCAAGTGAACATTTTTTGCTAAGTTAACCTTCTCTACTACTGTAGTTTCAGTGGTTTCATAAAATATATACATAGAATTCAATATGCGATAGAAGGGAATTATAATGTAGATGTGTTTATTGTCTGTAATCAGTCACTTAAATTTTAGAGTTTTAAATTCCAGTTTTAAATTCCAAACAAATCTACAACCTCTACGCAAAGTAACTAAAAGGAGAATTGTCCTCTTTTTAGTCACATAAGATGAGATTTTAGGACACACAACTGGGGTGCAAAAGGTGTCAGGACCAATTTCACAAGCAAGATTTTGTGCCTCCATGCCCTTTCTCAAGGTATACAATGTGCATACAGCAACATAGGCACTGAAGACAGGAAAAGGTACAAAAAGACACATATCCAAAACAAAGTCTGCTAGCTTGAGATTACGCTACGTGGAGACAATACGGTTTACTAAAGGAAAATGGGCTGTCCATTTTGCAAGGAAATTTGCACTTTACAGGGTAAGCTTTACCTTAGCTCAGTAAATGTGATGACATTTCACTTTGCCAAGAATCCCAATCATGTGCAAGGAAAAAAAATACAGTATTTTTTTTACACATGATTGGATGAAGGAAGTCAGCAGAACTTCACCTCATTCACTAAGCTAAAAGGAAACTTCCCCTGCAAAGTGCAAATTCCTTTGCAAAGTGAACAGCCTATTTGACTTTATTAACTCATCCCCAATGCTCACAGTTGAGATATCCAAAAACCTCTTTCCTTTTTTATTGTCATTATACTGGCCCATCTAAATTTTGGAACCCTATCAATGACCATAAATTTTAAATGTTTGTGGCCCATCTCAGTAGGTAGCAACCTTTTTCAATTTTGCATTGGTGCATGTCCCCCATGATAGGCACTGTCATGGGGGACATGCACCAATGCAAAATTGAAAAAGGTTGCTACCTACTGAGATGGGCCACAGCTCCGGGTGCCCTTTTTAGACAATCATTTGCTAATTAGCCTAACAAATGTTCAAAACTGATTATCCAGAGAGGAATATGATTGAGCGTAGTGACCCAGGTTAAGCTACCCTCATACACAAGAGAGCCTCTAGTGGGTGCTTGAAATGAAATCCAAATGCTTTAGGAGAGAAAGAGTACCGCACCAGTGTGAATACTATTATTATTATTATTACATAGTATTTATATAGCGCCAAAAGTTTGCGCAGCGCTTTACAATGTAAAAGATGAAAGCTATGTAATGATTCCTCCCCAATCAAATACCCATAGTTGGTGTCCCCTATATTTCCCTGCACACATCATTCCTGCCTCACAAGGCCTACCAAAATTCACTGCTCCCCCTTCCAAGTGAGTGTTATCCATATGTGACTCCACTGGTTCCTTCAAACATCTATATGCAATTAGCCATTGCTGGTATCATTGTCATGTCATCCCTTTCCCCTATATGTCTAAGAGTTATCCACATACCTGTTATTTCCAACTCAACAAACTTCAGAGTGTGTAGCCTGTGTGTCACGTCCGTCTGTTTGTATGTTACTCAAGTCCCAAATCCTCGCTCTTGCGTCTCGCCTCCAATGCCTGTCCCTCCCGCCACCCCCTCTTAAATAGCCCCCACCGCGGACTTGACGCCCCACACCTGAAGGTGTTTGGAAAATATGGATATATACACATTCATACATGTGAATTTAAATATGCAGGACAAGATATATGATGTCATACATAGAAATATAATAGCTCAACCAATTCCATACATAGAAATATAATAGCTCAACCAATTCCTCAGCACAGGCGGCCCTCCAAGAACTGTTCGCTCCGTTAGCGCCCTCTCGTATGGCCCCAGGGCCCCCAAATTGACCCCTGGACGGAGTGGTCACGTCGGGATTTCAATCCCTGTCCACACTGATCTGGGGAACCCTATTCGCATCCGGAATTTCATTGGGCGGTAAGTGAGAGGTGATTGGGGGCGGGGATGGTGTTGGTGATGGGTGTCCCTCTGTCCGGCGAGGCCGCCATGAGCACGATCCTTTTCGGTGTTAAGACTTCAGAATGGATTTATATATTGCAGTATCTAGGTAAACCAATCTAAAAAAATCTAAAAATTTCCTATTAGACAGATCCATGCTCCCCTGAAGAAGCAATATGCGAAACGCGTAGGGGCTGGATACATGGATTTCCCAAATGAATACGTATGAACAAAATGAATTGGAACTAGGATGCGATTGGTTTTAATTTGTTTATTGTATTAAGATTCTATTTCATGAAATTTATACATGTGTTTTATTGAATATATGTAAAATAAATATTTTTATATCAAATGAATCAAATTCTGGTGTTATACCTCTCAAAAGAAACCCCACTTTTCTGTGTATTGTTATAAAAAATACAATACAATTCAAGACAGGATGGTAAGGAGGGCCCTGCCCCTGAGGGCTTACAATCTGAAAGAGGAGGGGGAAATGATACATGAGGAGGTAGCTGTGTGGGGATGAATTGTTTGAGAATGTGATGGTTCAGTGGTTAGGTTGAGGTGGGATAGGCTTCCCTGAAGAGAAGAGTCTTCAGGGAACGCCTAAAGACAGTCAGGGTGGGAGATAGACGGACAGGTTGGGGTAAAGAGTTCCAGAGGATGGGAGAGACTCTAGAGAAGTCCTGGAGGCGAGTATGGGAGGAGTTGACTAGGGAGCTGGAAAGCAGGAGGTCTAGGGAAGAGCGGAGTGGACGGTTAGGGTGATATTTTGAGACAAGGTCTGAGATATATCCGGGGGCAGAGTTGTGGATGGCTTTATAAGTGACTGTTAATATTTTGAATTTTATCCTCTGGGCAAGTGGAAGCCAGTGCAGGGATTGGCAGAGGGGGGTTGCAGACACTGAGCGGTTGGTCAAGTGGATGAGTCTGGCAGCTGCATTCATGATAGACTGAAGGGGGGATATCCTGTGTAGTGGAAGGCCAATGAGGAGGGAGTTACTATAGTCAAGACGAGAGAGATAACAAGGGAGTGGATAAGCAGTTTTGAGGTGTCATTGGTGAGGAAGGGGCGTATTTTGGAGATGTTACGAAGGTGAAGGCGGCAGGATTTGGATAGTGATTGGATGTGTGGAAGAAAGGTGAGGTCCGAGTCAAGGATGACACCTAGGACCTTGGCATTGGAGGAGGGGTGGATAGTTGTATACGTTTATTTAATCATAAACCATCCAAAAACACGAGCCAACACTTTTTTGGTTCTGAAGGGTCCCCTTCATAAGGGCTCAATTTACTTGTGAAACTTAAATTTTATTATTACTAATAAAAAAAAGAGAAAACTGCTCTTTAATTTTTCTGCATAGTTTTTGTGTATTTTTGTTGTAGCTTGAGGCTTTTTAGACAATTAAAAAAGTGTTAAAAATACAACTTTTGTACAGACAGTAATACATGTATGCTCCCAATTTTGAAAGTTGCTGGTTTGTCTCACACTTTTCCTTATGGTCTAAAAAACACTCAAATCGCATCAAAATATATCAGGGAACAGTAAAAAAGAAAGGAAAAGTCCCGCAGGTTGAACAAAAAAAAATGGCCAAAGTATATGGCCAGCTTTGGAAACCTTTGCCTACAAGCCCTACACTAACATGTCCCTATGTCCCAATTCCTTTATCAGCAGCACTTCCTATCCTCTCTCTTTCACAGCTAAGCACATTGTCAAAATGGCTGCTTCAAACCCAACTTTTTATGGTGAGTGGGCTGGCTTATCTATATGCCCTTATTGGCACTTCTAACCCATATGACCATAGCTCGAAGGCTAGGAATGCTTTATTGGTAGTTGGTTGCTATGTTGGCAACATTGCACAATAGTGTGGCACGTCCATGAACTGCAAACAAGCTGGTTTTGCCCTAACCCATGCTTGACCCGAACTTAAATCTCATCCCTACTCTTAACCTTAAAATAAAATCTGTTAGCAGGTATAAAGTGCAGGCATCTACAGGTTCCAGTATATACCTGCAGGAGCTTTCATTGTCTTCTGCTGTGCCCAAATGTTGGGCCATTCTGAATGGGCAAAGCTCTGGCATTTCCTGATATAACAGTGCATGCTCATCCCATACCAGTTTATACATATTGATACTGATCAGCAAGACAGCCCAGCACAGTGATAGGCAAAAGAATTCTGAGAATGGTAGGTAGCAGTCAAGCTCTGTGACTATTTGGAAGAGTTGGAGATTTAGAATGTGCTGGCATTCAGCTGTAGCAGTAGGCAATGAAAGCCGCTGCAGTTATGTGCAGTTATGTACCTGCACCTTATACACGCAAGCAGCTTTTTCTGTTAAGAGACAGTGTTACTTTAATTTCTGCATGAGGTTCAGCTTTAAAGTAAACAACAGAGGTCATCTGGGACATTTAAGAACTAGAAATAAAAACAGTTTTCCTTCAAGCAACATTTACAATTTTCAGAATCAAACTACAATTCTATTTAGCACGGTGAGTGCTCATTAAAATCAGTTATTTGCAGCCACTTGGGTGTGGAATATATTATTTAGTTGGTAAATTGAGCAAAAGTAACTTTTTAAGCACTGAATAACCTTTTTCTGATTGCTCTTATAGGTTATATCACTGGGGTTTTTAAACTTCTCAGAAGATTGTGTTTTTTTTAAAACAAATAATAATTGCTTCATTTATTAACACATCATGTTCCATGTTATATTTAAAGGACAAGTGTTTTTTTTGAAATAAAAAGTACCATACCCCCACCTTTCTCGTGAAAAAAGCTCACAGAATATCAGACCTCAGATGAAGATATGATACTCTTCTCACTCATCATACTACTCTCTGCCTAAAGCCATGAAGAATTTACAGGCTTATATTGTCCTATATTTTACTATTTATAAACAATAACAATGGTGCTATCCAACAGTTGGCACAGGTGCATATGTATGCTGTGGCATGTTATTGTATTGACCCTCCAAGGACATTGGGGTTTAAAAGAGTGTCAAATTAATTGGTTATCTAATGTTTTTAATGTACCAACAAGGGTAGCCTTTGGTTGCATGGGGGGACTTGGGGTGGCATGTATGAAATGAGATTGACTTTAAATATAATGTATAGTAGGTATACAGTACATTTGATTTATTATGGTCAGGACAGAAAAATGTTGTCTGTTTGGAGTGTATGTGTGTGTGTGAGAATGCCTGAGTGTGTAAGATTGTGTCTGTGGTTGTGTGTGTCTGTCAGTGTTTTTGAGGGCCCATTCACACTAGTACAGAGTGTTAATTGCACAGTCCAGTGCGATTAGCACATTGTACCATGCAAAATCGCACCTACCGCAAATTCTGGTGAGGGAGTTGTGCTGCATTGCCATTGATTTAAATGGCACCCCAAACGCACCTCCTGCCCACAGTTTGATCGCCCGCACCGGAATGCGCGGTACCGCAATGCCGTGCGTTCCAATGCCGTGTGACTTGGGTCATGACTTACTGACCAAGGACAAATGTGGGTCCTGAGGTTACACAGGTTGAGAACCACTGTTATAGAGTAATTAAGCTTTTACTTCTTACCACCAGCTAATTCTTTTATTGGTAGATATTGTGTGTTGCATGGCCTTAAAGTGAACCCATAGTCGGTTTGTGAACATTCAGGTATTTATATTCTTAACATGCAGTAAATCAATAAGTCCTCACTGACCTCTGTGGCTGCAGGCTGGATAAAAGGTACTTGCCACAGGCTTTTTGTCAAAACCTCAGCTCCAGAACTCCTGAGTACACATAGCATGCAAATCCTGACTGAAAAGCAACATAAAGACCCCCCCTCCCTGTATCCCACAATGCATTGCATGCAATTCCTAAGACTCAGTACCAATAATCAAGCTGCTGCAGTGCATTGTGGGATATTTGTTATGTTTATGAAATGGTATTAGGGTTACATCATGTGGCTACTTCTGTCATCTAGAACAGAAAGTAAAAATCACGGGTAACCCCATGGTCAATCATCCACCTGTGTCCATACGACAGACGAGGTAAGAGGCTAAAGAAACCAAAACAATAAACAAATGTCCCTGCTGCAGTATTTTCACATACAATAATTACATTACCTTTTGATTCAGAGTTTAAAGTAAATAATATTTATACATCTAAAACATACTCCAGACAAATGAGAAGACTCTAGATGCTTTTGTATGAGATCCTCAAGAGCTCTACAAACATGAAAGCGCCACCTCAATTAGGCCCATCTTCATCTGGGAAAAGAAGCAGCGAATGAGGGCTGAATATATTAGATAATGCATACTCACAGAGGAGCATTCTCTTACTGAAAGGAAAATTTTCAGATAAGAAACCTAAAGCTGGCCTCCTAGTTTCTCACTGCTAATTTTATTTGAAACTGTTTAACTAACTGTGAGCAGATATCCATATTAACAAAGACTCAATTAATGCAAGCCACTCTTTCCTTTTTCTTTTCCTCACTCGGAAAATGTTGTAAGAAAGCGCATGAATGCAGGAAAATGTATTTTTTTTAGAGAAACTAATTTAAGGACAAAGGGTTGACCTATAGCATTTCATTAAATAAATCATTAGGGAAAAAAAACACCAGAACAAGCCCAGCGCAATTCAATAAGGCAATTTAAAAATGCAAATTGTAATCTGCAGATGTAGAGAGTGATATTTTAAATATATATGTATATCATTTGCTCTGAAGAAGAATAGAGAACTGAACATTTGAAATTGAAATGCTAAGGAAAATCAAACGTGCTTATAAGAGTCTTTTAAAAGTGGATCCAAAAATAAAAATATAAATTGCAGAAGTAGTTACATCATCAACATTACATATTAATTATGGAGCATTTTAAAAATTCATGTTTAATTAAGATAGTAAGCTTCAAAAGGGTATGCAATAGACTTCATTAAAAATGCATTGGCGCAGGTTCCCTTCTAGGGTTTAGAGTAGCCGATCGCTTGTATGTGAAACTGCCGGTAACGGCTGTGTACAATGGACAGAGTTTTTCTGCGCGCGCTAGGGGAGGGGGGAGCCGTTTAATTATGGCAACCCGCCGATGGGAGTTTGCCATTTTTTTGCAACAGGCGGATGGCAAGCGGTTAATGTCTGATTTTGTTTTTATAAACATGTATACAAGGATGCACCGATACCATTTTTGCATACTTGCCCAAGTACTTACAGACATAAGTACTGATACATTTTTGTTTATTGTCATGTGACAGTTTTTCTAAAACAGATGGCTTGTTGCCACTGAACTAACGGGCCTCGGCCAAGAGATATGGTACTCAGGGTATAAGGAAGTGTGGAGGAGTGAGCGAATTGTAGTTTCCCAACTCCTCTGCAACAGGAGGAGGTTGTTTATGGTCAATAAATTCCCAGCTGCTAAGTAACACGATAATCTGAAGTGTACAGGGCGCTAGGAATCACAGAGGTGATAGTGAGGTTGGCCGATATCATATATCGCAGGTATTTGTAGTACAAGTCTCCTATGCTATTCAATATTCACTTCACACTTGCAACTGATCAGAGTTCAGATACACTAAGTCACACAGTCCATCAAATAGAATTAGCAGATAATGTTTTGGCAGTAGCTACTATTAGGTGGGGGAAGATCCCCTAGTACTTGCGGTTCTTTGTGTGTGGACAAGGAGCAGGTCCAGCCTGGTCTTAGGGATGGCAGAGGGGATCCTCTGTGGATGGGTCGGGTGCTGGGTCACTGTGAAGCAGTCTCAGCCCCAATCTCTCTAGCTGTGTCAGTAGCAAGGTTTGTATCCCACAGAGTCACTCGCGTGACGTTCCACAACGATAGAACGCCGAGTGAGTGGCTCACCTGTGTTCTTGAGGAGGCTCCGTGGCCAGTGGGAGGAATCGGGCGTGACGTCATGGACAGGACGGTGCGCCGTGGCCACGGAGCTCAGACCCCGGTAGGTCTGTGACAACCTTAGGCCTTTTATGGAGTTTCAGAACTCCTTTATGTGTAGCCAAATCAGCTAGATTTGTAAGTTTAGGGAACAATATTCAGAGGATCATTAGCAACTTATCTGGATAAACACCAATGATCTTGGTTAAAACAGCTGGCTATTTTTGTTCAGTTGGGATAGATAAGGTCTACACCATGCAGATAGTTAGTAGGTGTAGATATACAGTTTGTTATTTCAATTATTTAGAGATAAGAATGTGTATAGGTGTGATAGAGAACATATGATGTTTAAAAGTTTGACCTTCCACATTGCTCTACCTTGCTTGATGTACCCTCTTGTTCCTGCTGACCCCTGTGGGCACACAGTAAAAATGAGCATATCTTCCCTCTACACAATACATTTTCATTTGACTTTAAGGTTTGCAGGTATTAGCATGAATATACTGTACAGTACATATTCCACTACCAGTTAAACATCCAAAAGGTTATACCTTAGCATAAGCAAGCCTACATTGCTGCTTTAAGTTGGTTTATGAGGAGTAGTCAGGTTACAGAGAGGCTAGCAAGTACTTGTCCTCCCATAGTAGCAGCCAAGTTCCTAAAAATAAATTATAGTAATTTTTTTTTAATCCTACAGAACAACTTACATAAAAAATGAAGGACTTTAGAAGATAAATAGTCTTTCGACCGACTTTGTACAGCAACAATTTATAAGTTAATGTTTAAAAAAAAACATTTTTTTATCCAGGTTCTAATAATGTTAATTTGTTCCATGTCCTATCCTTATTTTTAAATACAGATAAAGCACAGCATACAAGTGGCTATTTATAATGCCTATTAACGTGCTCTAAATTATGTAGCAAAATTAAAAACTGCATGTTACATGGACATGCATACTAAACAATTCTCTTGGCTGGTGTGGGATAATAAATCTGAAATTAATTCATCATGTTAAGTGGACACTTAAGCAAACACTAAAAAGAATTGTATTATTTTAGAGATGGAGTGGAGTGGTAATGTAAAAAGATGGAAAGGTATTCTTGCAGGCTTTTGTATCAAAGATTTGTATTTATGGATTGGAAATATAAGTGTACCTTTGCTCCTATGCGTCCACGTAATGCAATCTCTTCACCACAGATGCACCTCAGTACCATACAGTACATGTTACAGTACCATAGTGTTTGCAGTGACAGTTACCTATAGCAACCAATCAGATTTCTTGCTTCATATGAAAGATAAAAGGTGATTGGCAGCTATTGTAAATTATTTTGCTCCAGATTATATATCTATATCTCCCTGGATGTGAGTGCAGAAGTGTCTTGACGCAACAGTGTGAGTTTGCATATATTTGCAGAAACAATGTAGTATTGTGCTGCCTAGCTGGATCATGAACTGGGGAATTTTGGTATTGATCTGCATATTGACCTGCCCATGTGCACCTTTCCTTTGCTAGTTATCAATTGATTTGGGTTGTTACCATTCTTTGCTTTGTAAGAAAGGCAAAGGTCCCCATAAATAGAAGACTCGAAGAGGTGAATGTAGTCGGGTGGGGAGGTGGACATGGGAGAGATGAAAATTGCTGCATAGGATGTACCATATCATTTGTGCCTGTTACTATGACCTGAATTAGCAGTGTCAGGTTTACGTTAAGTGAAAATACCCTGGGGAGAATTTCGAAGGATGCCATTGCTTACGTCTCTTTAAAAAAAAATGCTAGATGCTAATCTAATATCTTTAGTACTTCCTCAATCATAGACTTGGGACAAGTTTAAAAATAGGACGTTGTGTCTTTATTATAAATGTACTGGCTGCATGCTTGTTCTGTCAATAGAATTGGTATGACTGTGATGCAACCAGCTTTGTCAGAAGGAGCAAAGCAATGGCATTCCATTCTTCTTCCCACACAGGTTTCCTTTAAAGTGACTCTTTCGCAACAGAAAAGTTACCTGCAAAGAAGGTTTTACATAATTACCTCTCCTGATGTCCATGCTGCCGAACATTGTTCTAATGAGGACACAGTATTGATTTTGTGGTCGTCAGAAGGAGCCACACACAAACACAGAAGAGAGACACTCCTGGAAGTGTTGGTTTCCAAACATGCTCTGTGGGATGATTTCTTCTCATCAGAGCAGCATCCACCGGTACGGGCATCAGGAGAGGCTTATTGACAGAGTCAAGTTGGAAAGAAAAGTCTATATATTTAAAGTTACTCAGAAGCTGTTAAAGATACAAGCAGCTTCTCCGTGACCACAAACTCGCTATCTATATACAGTATACAAATGACTGAAACCAGTATACCTCCATGATAAGTTGAGAAAAGGCTCCAAGATGGCCCTCCTTGCACTACAAACATTTTCCATTCTGTGCAGTTTGAGAGATTACATTTATAGATCAAGGTCAGATTTATTGATGCCAGGCCACCTACGTAAGTGTCTGAAATAGAAGATATTTGAGGTTACAGGCTGACATTCCACAACATTGATGAAATGCTTTATCAAACATTAATGGGGGGAACTCCCAGTCATTCTTTTTTTGTTATTATAAAATGACTGGTATTCCCAGACACACAGGCCACATTTTAGCTGTTGGGCGTTGAATTAATCCCAAACCAAACATTTTTATATATTGCAGGTTACCTAACTTCAAATGTGGTGGCTGCATTAGTTTTTTTTTTCTTAGGCTTTTTTCCCTTTATTTTCACCTGGTGATCTGGCCATAACACACTTCCTGTCTTGAATGACTCCACTCTATGGAGGAACAATGGAGTCACCCTTGGACAGCAGCATTGTCACCCTGTGGGGAGGGTAGCGTTAGATGCACTAGCAGACTTGGACCAACTAACACTTTACAAGCAGGTAAAGCAACTGCTTTTTTCTTCCTTTTGAGATAAAGGTTTTACATATATCAATAAAAGCTGACCATTGTAAGCACCCCTGTCGGTGTTAAATGGTTTGTCTCAACCTTTTATGGGCTACTTTTGTTACATGGTTTGGTCTGTTAACGGAAGTTGAAAAATAACAGGACTTACCGGCCAGATCACCAAGCAAAAATAAATGGAGAAAAAAAAGAAAACTAATGCAGCCACTAAATTTGAGGATTGATAAACTGAAATATTCTACATGTTTGCTTTGGGGTTTGAATAAGCTTTAACTTTAATGTTATGGAACTATTATGTATTCTGTAAGTTGATCAGAAGCGATTTTCCATTGTGGAAGATTTCCCTTCAACGTTAAGTGTATTTTCAAAGAATGCATATTTTGCGATGTTACTGTATTGCAGGGTTAGGCAAACTCTGGCCCTCCAACTATGGGGAAAATACAAATTCCACCATGCCTCTGCGACAGCCTCTGGCTGTCAGAGTCTTGTAAGCTGCACGGCTAGAAGGCCAGAGTTTGCCTACCTCTGATGTAGAGTTTTATCTATTACAGGTATTTCAACAGCGCCAACAATTTACACAGCGCTTTACATAGTGCACATTCACATCATTGCTCAAGGAGCTTACAATCTAAGGTCCCTATCGCAGACGCCTATAGGGCCAATTTAGACAGGAGCCAATTAACCTTCCTGCATGTCTTTGCAGAGTGGGAGGAAACCAGAGTACCAGGAGGATACCTCATGTAAACGCCTTGCAGATAGTGTTCTAACCTGGATACAAACCAGGGAGCCCACCACCCCATGGTGTTTACCTTGAAGTCATTTCAGTATTCCTCCACTTTTCTAACAAGCTTGTTCTACATTTTTGTTATTGTTATTATTGCCGGCAGGGATATGTAGATCAGCCAAGAAAGCGGGTTTTCAGTAGATCAATGCAACTATTCTTTCTATCTATTAAGAACCGTAGCCGCACAGGCAGTGCATTGTTTTCAGTGAGCCAACGCACTTACAGACTTGTATTGTGAGAAGGAGCAGGGAAGCACAATTGTTGAGTAGCACTACAAAGCAAACAACGGAGCCTGGGTATGAAATTATTAAATATTGCTGCTCCCATGTACATATATTATTACAAATTATAGATAGAAAAAAGGCTTTTAAGGCATTAAAATGTATTGATAGGATTATCTACATTGATTATTTAACAGGTTTATCTAAAAGAAGAAAAACATTGAACAGACTTCCTTTTAAAGTGACACTAAACGATTTAAATCTTAAAAATACATTTAAGTACTTAACTATTAACAAAAACAACGTAGCTTATTTGTTTATCACTCAGCTGTGGATCCTGAAATCATCCCCCATGGTCCCTGTGTGTGTTGTAATGTAGCCGCTGCCCCAAGCTCACTCCTGTGATGGACTACAATCTCACATTTAGTTTACTAATTTTTAATGAGATTGTAGTCTATCATAGAAGTGACCTTGGAGCGATGACTAAAGTACAATACACACAGGGACCATGGGGAACAAAAGTAGCCACCCTCCAGAAGGAAGGACAGTGTCAGCACCAATTCAGAGATGATTTCAGGATCTACAGCCGAGTGATAGACACTTTTGATAATAGTCAGGGTTAGGGATGTCCCGATACCGATGCTAGTATCGGAATCGGGCCCGATACAGGGCATTTTGACAAGTACTTGTACTTGTCAAAATGCCCCGAAATTCTCCACTGCTAGCATTAATAGGTTAAACCATGATCCATAGTACATAACATGTAGTTGTACTATGGATCATTTAAAGTCACCTGTCCCTTTAAGAAAAAGTATCGGTAATTGGTATCAGCAAGTACATGAGGGGATGTACTTGTACTTGGGCCTGAAAAAGTGGCATCGGGACATCTCTAGTCAGGGTATATAAATTCATATTTAAGATTTAACTCCTGAGGTTAGTGTCACTTTAAGTTTAAAGACTGCAGTTTAAATTTAGGTAACAACGTGACCACTACAAAACAAAAAACATGGTCTTATGCTATTATTATGATTATTATACAGGATTTATATAGCGCCAACAGTTTGCACAGCATTTTTCTTTGGAGCATTTCACTGGAGCCTCTATGTTATAATTTGGAAGTAGTACACAAGTCCTCGTTTTTGAGAACACCCATAAGAGCACTGAATACAAACTCTCCAGAGGACTGATTGGACGTAACCAAGCCCAACTGTACTAAAGGTGCAGACTAACCTAATCACTACTATTTCACATAAGCTTTAACATGTTAGTGTCATTTCAAAAGTCATTTTCAATATCTTTAAACCTTTTAAAATAATATCTGGAGATCCTGCCAGAAGGTCCTTGTTCAGCCACTCCCTGATATAGCGTGACAATGTTCTGTCCCTGTCTCCTGGGGGTGCTCCTACATTGAGGCCATTTCAACACACATTATGGTGGCATGACCCACTGTTGTCACCACCACAGGAAATTGAGTGGAGTGCATGAAGGCAGGAAGTATCTGCAGAGAGGCTACAGGAGATCCGCAGCATTGAGATGCAACAAAGCATTAAAAAAGGTGAAAACAAGTTATTTCAACTTACCGTCCGCCGGTTGAAAAAAAACGGACGAACGGCAGACTCACATGGGTGGGTTGCCGTAAATAGACAGCTTTTTTTCTCTGCTCGCGCACGCCCCATAGCGCGAACACGGGCAGAAAAAAACTGTTCGTTGTACACAGCCTTTACCGGCTGTTTCACATACAAGCGATCGGTGGCTCTACAGCCTGCCGATCGCTTGTATGTGCTGTCTGGCTGCGCGCCCCCTTCCCCTCCTCGAGTGCCGCTGCTGCCGCCGCCCTAACCTTCAATCCCGGGATCCGCTGCCCCATCTGCGGCCCCTATGTGCCCCATTGTTATCCCCCTATGTGATAGCAATAACATTAAGTGTAAAAAAAAGTCACATATAAAAAAAGTTTAACAAAAAACAAAAAAAAATTTAAGTCCCCCACCCCAACGTTTATGCACGTATAAACGTAAATATGCGTCAGATGCGCCAGCGAGCAAAAAAAAACAATTGCGCTACACATGTTACATATCGCCGGGAACGTCGGAGTGAGAGCAATACATTTAGGGCCACTGATAACACTAAATCACTGATAACACTAAACTGATGAGCAGTAAAAGCTTTTAAAGCGTCGCCTATGGCCAATTTTGCCTATTGTAGTTTTTTGAGGTTTCACGGGCACGCGCAATTTTAAAGCTTGACATGTTTGGTGTCTTTTTACCGGATGTGACCCCGTATTTAATTTTTTAGCAAAAAATTGGGTAATAATAAATGTTTTATAATTTAATATAGGGGGAACAGTTTTGTTAACAAAAAAAAATCTGTAAATTTTCCTTAATAAAATAAAAAATAAAAACTCCCAGTGGTGATTAAATAGCACCAAAGGAAAGCTCTATCTGTCCCCAAAAAATGAATTTCAGTACAGCGCTGCATGACGGAATAAATGTCAGTCAAAGTACCGCAGCGCTGAATACTGAAAAATGGCCTGGACAGGAAGGGCGGTTTAACACCCCGGACTTCAAGTGGTTAAAGAAATGGCAACTGTTTATGATAAAGTACTTGGCAAACTAAATGTCATTCTTCCAGGGTTTACATCTACTGTAATTGCTGAAGCCAGTGGGTTGCCTTACACTACTATTGATCGATACTTATATTATGAATTGTACTCTTTGGTTCTAAATTAGACCATATCATGTGTCTAAATTAGACCATATCATGTGTCTCCATTGTTTAACAATGGGTAAAGGACACTGTTCTACAAACAATGCGGCATATAGAGCATCTTTACTATTAATAAACAAGCTTTACAACATTTTTTATTCTAGCTGAGTGCCCTGAAAGCATTATAAACAAACAAGGCTTACAGATGTCAGGAGGACAAAATAAATGACTTCCGGGCGTGTGGAAAATAACAGAAAGCATTCATGCAAAAGTGAAGGGGCCATTGTACTTGCCCTGTGCGGCACCATTGCTTAAAAGCTTTCAGGGTACAAGAGAAGTCATTCTACCCGAGTACTAAGAAGGAAGAAAAGACAGAGAAGAATGACACAGTTCTTTTTTTATTTTGCCAATAAAGGAACACAATTACACTAAACTAGTATGTGTACCATTTATGAAATACTAAGTGTGAAGACTAGCTTTATAATTATATACATACATGAGTCAAGGTATAATCTCAGTTTTGTTTAAGGGCTTGAAAGATTTTTTTTTTTTATTCTTTATTTTGGTTTTATAAGATATATAAAACATAACTGGCAGCATTCAGGAAAAGAACACCATGATCACGTACAACTTTTAACACATGGTCAGACTATCCATTACAGTAAATCACTGTGAAATATATTCCAACACAGATTTCCATTACTTGAAGCGCAGGTAGAAACCCTTTCATGTGGAAAAAAACCACATATGGTCTTGGGCCCAAGTTATGAGGGGAAGAGAAAGACCTCAGACTGCAGAACTCTGAACTCCAAAGAGTATGTATACATCAATACCAACCCATTCCAAGGTAGAGAGTCTCCTACATTAGTAGGAGATACAGCAACAAAGAGAGTAGTAGACAAGAACACTAGAAGAGAACAAAGATATACAGAGGAAACAACAGTGAGGGTTTAAAAGATTGTATCCATTTAGCTAAGAATGTGACTGGCTGACATGAGGTAACAGTGGTGTATTTTGGTTTTGTGCTGCCCTAGGCAAGGCTAAATTCGGGCAACCCCCCCCCCCCCCCCCCCCCC
>NW_017306340.1:1806802-1807427 GCF_000935625.1 Nanorana parkeri
CATGCGACGGGGCCCCCCCCCCCCCCCCCCCCGATCTAAATTTGCAGCACCACTTCCTGTTTAAGACCCACCCCTTCCTCTCTGTACATTAAAAGCGGATATCGATCCCTCGCTGATACCAATTACCGATACGTTTAAGGTCATGTGAAATTTTTTCTAAAACAATACAGACTAATGATTTTAGGACAGTGGTGCCAGACCCAGGTCCAGGCTGCAACCTCTGTGGCCCTGGTAGCCTGCACACGTGCTGCTCAGGTCAGATCTACCACCTATCTGCAGGCTCCTGTGTATTCCCCATATCTGGGTCCCTGGCTCCCCCTCCTTCCTCTTACCCACTGCATGGTGTCGGTCTGCTGAGTGTCCACCTGAGTCTGATGGTGTCCTGGCAGCAATCGCACCACCTTGCTGTGCCCACTGTGGACGGCCTTGATGATGATAAGAAGAGGAGGGTGGAGTGACTTGCAGGGTTCCCGATGCAAGCAATATGTAAACCTCCGACTCCGTCAGGTCTAGCACCAGGGCTGCCCTCCGCCGCCTTATACACGTACGGACGGTGACAGCGGCTGCAGGAAGTCCACAGGTACCTACTTCCTGTCAGCTCTCCCGGAAACAGCAAATAATAATA